>NC_060071.1:105128787-105431817 GCF_922984935.1 Meles meles
AAAAAGGAAGCAGAAAGAAAAAAAAAAAGGCAGTCAGAAAAAATGGCAATGAAGCAAAGAAAAAGTTGCGGTAACCTGCAAACCAAAATTCCAGCCAAAAACCATGCAAAAAAAATTACTTTAGGTGGAAACCAAGCAAAGTAATGCAAGCATGAAAATGAAAACAAGGAAGCAGCGATTACTTTCCATTTAGAATACTGAGAAACACTTCATTATTTTAGATTGTTAAGTGTTACTAAAATTATGATAGAAATTTGTTGCGAAAAACAGAGCAAATAACATTTCCCTGCTCATTTACCAGTTCTTACTGGTTAGGGTAGGCCTAATGATTTTAGTAGCAAAATCAGAATTAATGTTCAAAAACCTTTAATGTTTTGAGATCGAGTCCAATAATATGACCCATGCACCACTTTTCAGAAATAAGTTGAATGTATAAGGTTTATAAGTGCAGTGACCATACTGTTTCTTTATTTACACAAGAAAAGCAAACCCCTCAGTTACCATCTGTTTTTTGCATCCTTTTTCCTGGAAGGGAAAATGGAGAGATGCTATACACTACACTAGGAATGGCGGCTGTAAACATTAGTCTATCTCAATTTGTATTCACAGGCATGTTAAGATATATATAGTAAGTTTAAATAATACATGGTTTAGGGGGATTTAAAGTAGATTAAATGTAACAAAATGTGTATTGATGGGCTCTGGTAGGAATGAAAGAGCCCATGGCCCACCTCTGTTCCTAGTGGACTCCTGAATGCCATTATATTAGATAATTTAACAGTTACTAAGCACTATATCCAATGACCAGTACAGCACCTGACACACAATAGCAACTACACTTCTGCCTATCAGCTCTTCCTAGGTGTCAGGGCAATCTGCGGTCTCTACGTCCTGGGAACAACTCACAAATCTAGTCAGGGAAGGCAAGATTAAGAAAGAATATGCTTTTGATAAGATGTCAACATGGAAGACAAGGCTGAAGAATCCTTAACCACGGACCACACACATACTGTTATCCTGCCAGTCAAATAATCACTGTTTCTGTCTGCAAGAGAATTTTCACTTGACAATCTAGCTGAGAAATGAGGGATAGAAAACTATCTTTTTTTAAAGTGAAAACTATCATTTGAAAGGCTTCTGAGAAAACTACTCAGGACCTCTGACAACTAAACCAACATTTGGCAATCTTCAGTTACATTTTAAGATCTTTTTTTCCTGATACCTGAAAGTGAAATGATAAGCTTGCTAAGGTTTGAAATTGTTCATTGCTTTTGAAGGCAAATGAATCCACTTTTGGAAACAAGTTTTTTTCTTTAACAATTCTTAAATGAAATAACTAAGAATTAAAAAAAAATTAAATTAGTACTTGATTCACTTTCCCTTTTTAACTTACAATCTACATTCCACAAAGCTCCCCAGGGCAGCATTTCCTCCATTCCTTACTACTCCCACATCATAGGACTGTGGGATAAACAGTTTCTATGTAGAGAAATTGTGTAGAGCTTACACAATCTCTGAAACTTAAAGACAAATACTTGGCAATTAAAACTTCTGAACATCTATTTCTAGCTAAGTGATTTCAGACCCATATGATAAACATTATATTTAAAGTTAAGAATTAATAAGCATTCTGGGTATTTCACTGGGCCCTTTCAGTAATGTTTTAAAATTATTCTTTAACAGAGATAAAAATGAAACTAGATAGAAATGAAATATTTATTTGAAAGGTCGTCTTCACCCCCCACCTCAGACTGAAGCCTTTGCCTTTTATGGCATGATGTTTGGTGTAGCGAATACTGGGGGCTATCCCAAGTGAAATTCCCCTGCAAAGAACCTTTCATGTTGTACCGAAGAACCATTTTCCTAAATAGCAATCCTTTTATGGTATTAATTTCCAGGAAAGGAATTCTAAACAGAGTGAACAAAAGCAGTGAATGTCAAAGAAAATTTACCAAACTCCGTCACATCATGCAAATTTTGGTTTAGGTTTTTTACTGTTAAGAAAAAAACAATGTTGAACTGTAGACTATTTCTACCCTTATAAAGTTTATTTCCAAAGCTGGAAAAGTCAATTTCAGGAGGAGGAAGAGTTGTTAGAGATTTTGTTGGGAAATGCTGGCTGTGCTTTATACCACAATTATAAAAGGAATGAAACCCGAAGCATTCACACCATATTCAATTCCCTGAAACAACACCTCATTCACAGGGTGATTTCCTTACGTTGTTGTTAGTAAATGTTCCCAACTATTTTACCTCATTATTTGTCCTATTAAAATGAGAAACATTTTTTTAAATGACCAATTTTCAAATGGACTAACGGATATCTGCAGCTTATTTTATACTCTGCCCACCAGATAAGAAATTATGACTAACAGTTTTATTTAAGAGGGGAAACTAAATTTAAAGTATGTACAAAATCATAAAACCAGAGGAAAACAGATGAAGTAAAATGAATCAAATACCTGCTTGTTTTTGTACTTTTTTAGATAGCGAGGGGATACCAAACATTCAGGATTTATATCCGTTGTGATCTGCTCTGGTATTAACTGAGGATCTGGGTTTAAATGCTGCATCTTCAGAAAGGAAAGAATATTTTGAACTTCTAAGTTATACGAACTGTCTGCCATGGTCTTGCCTTTGGAGGCTAATCTGCAGGCTGCCATCCAGTGCGCATACTGTTTTTCCTGTTGAAAAAAAATACTGAAATATGAAATGTATCACATGATGGGTCCTATGAATATAAAATGTAAGGATGGCTGGTCTCACTAAGGAATCAAAGAAAAATTGAGGTTTATATTTTTAAATGGAAAACTTACATTGTCACAACGAAGCCAGATTTCATTCATGCCTTCTGCAACTGGAATCAGAAGTTTAATATTGAATTTCTGCCCTGAAATGTTTACATCTGGGGTAACTTCACATCCTAGAATAAAAAAAATATTATAATGGTCAAATTTACTTTTAAGAAATCCCAAGCCAATATAGGCAGCCCTCATTTTACGTTATGTTAACATGCTGAATTTTGCTGTTTTTTATCGATTAAGTGGGAAGAAATTTTTCCGCCCAATAACTTTGAGGCACAGCAAAGAGTCACATCTAATACAATTTGGGGCCTTCATAAAACTTAATTGAAAAGAGAAGGAAAGGGTCCTATTAAAAGGGTATTACCCAAAAACACCATCCCACAAATTTGATACACAAAATTGACACAAAAATTGATACTGCGGGTTTTTGGTTTTTTTTTTTTTTTAAAGGTTTATTTGTTTGAGAGAGAGAGAGAAAGAGAGAGCCTGACACCACAACCCTGAGATCATGATCCAAGCTGAAACTGAGTCGGATGCTCAACCGACTGAGCTACGCAGGTGCCCTGATACTCTTTAAATATCATTCAGCTCCTTGAACCTTAAATTATCTGGGGTTTTTAAGTTTTTAGATATATAGGAATATTAAAGTGTCTTTCTGTAATTCATGTTTTGATAAGAATAGGTGACTTTTTTTTTTTTTTTAAGTAATCTCTCCACCCAACATGGGGCTTGAACTCATGACCCCATCAGAGTCACATGCTCTACTGGCCAGGTACCGCAAGAATAAATGACTTATGGTGCCTTTAAAAGGAAAAAAGGCATTGTGTCTGTGGGATTCCTATTTGAGCTGGAGTCCTATATAGGATTCTCCTAAGGCCCTCCTATCCTCCATGGCAGGAAGAAACCTAATGGCAGGGAGAAGAGAAACAGAGGCTCTCAGGATCAAACTGAACGCCCTAAGCACATGCCTCTTTCCAAAATTCCAGAGTGCTGAAACACTTAAATATTCACACTTAGAATAACTTCGATTCAGAGGGTGAGCATCTGCACAAAAATGGTTTCTTTAAAACTATAATTTCTTCATAGATTTGACTCAATTCACAAGTTAACTTTATGCGCAATATTTTAGGAGCACATCTACTACAGAAGGTAATCTACACTTACATACTGGGGAAGTCAGTATGAAAATCACTGGTATTCAGAAGTCAGAACTGGTATTTCACTCCACTGGTAAGTTTTCAGCAACACATAGATATGGGCTACAAAAAGCCACATTATCCACTCAGTCAAGCATTAGCTGGTAGCTTCACAGTAGAGAACACAGTCAGACTGAACATGGCAGGAGAACGGCTGTCATAAACAAGCAATAACCAGAGTAATGCAGTGCAGTGCAGCTCTGCCATCTGATTTAGGCTTCACACCTTTCTCTGTCACTTCAAAATTATTGCCAATTTATTTAACATCTGCCCCCCAAATTTCCTGACCATAAACTCTACCTCATTGGAATGCTGTAAGGACAAATAAAATAATGTACCATGTCAGGCTCTTTAAAGGGTATTCCAATTGTCACCCTCAATATGTCTTAAGACCATCAAGTAGGCTTGTAAACTGTTAGGGCCTGTGGTTGCCTTGCTCTTTGTACTGGAGCAACTTCTCTATGCATAGAGAGTATAAGGAACAAGATAATAAATGTCTATATATCCACCACATAATAAGGACAAACGTTAAAACTGAAGTATTATATTAAAAGAAAAAGAACATTTTAGATAAATAGGAGGTCCTCTTCTCTCTAGAAGCAACTCCTATCATGAATTCGGTAGACTTTCTCCCCCTTTGCTTTCTTTAAAAAATATTAGCTACAAGGGCGCCTGGGTGGCTCAGCTGGTTAAGCAGTTGCCTTTGGCTTAGGTCATGATCTCAGGGTCCTGGATGGAGTCCAGGGTCCTGGATCAGGCTCCCTGCTCAGCGGGGAGCCTGCTTCTCCTTCTCTGCCTGTACTCTCTGTCAAATAAATAAAATCTTTTTAAAAAAATTACCTATAGCATTTAACTCTTTCTTTGCAAGGGTTACAATCTATCAGGAAGTTGTGTGGCAATGCATTTAATCTGCGAAGTTAAAATGAGATGTTTGAAGATATGTGATCTTTCACGGACTTCATTAATCATTCAAATGAATGTGTACAATCCCTTAATAATCAGGCCTCTTTTAAAAATAAAATACTGGGGCGCCTGGCTGACTCAACTGGAGGAATGTGTGACTCTTGATCTCAGCGTCATGAGTTTGAGCTCACTGTTGGGTGCAAAGATTGTTTAAGTAAATAAACTTTAAAAAAAAAAAAAGGCAAAGTAAAATACCAAAAAAACCCTAAAAAGCTCGGAGAGGCAGAGTGAGTGGGTAACTCGGGTGCTAGTGTAGGTGGCAGAGGCACTTACGAGGCCACATCTCAGGCCATATTCACTCCATGCCACCTGGGCTGCCTACTTCAATGGCAATATGCCATACTTCACTGTAACCCAATTACGCTTCCTTTGAAATGTTCAATGCAAACAGCCCATTCTAATCACCACCTTCAATTCTCTCTTCAAACCATCTGAGGGACCATTTCTGCAGCCCCACAACTTTCTCCCCATCAGCAACATGCTTTCACCTCTTTCTTTTCCTGAGTTCAGCCTGCACACCATTCACCAGGTATCAACCTCCAATTCCCTAGATTCACTGTCTTTCCACTATATTTACCAAAACTTTAACCAGGGATCAATCCAATCATCTGTCTTTTACTTGCCTATATTAGGCTGCTGAGCACTCAAAAGGAGGAGAGGGAAGAAAAAAGAAAATCACAAAATCAAGCAGATAGATCTCACTAGAAATTCACGGATTCCCAACTTCAACCGAGCCCTTAACACTTGTAGTCCCTCTGTGTTTTCAGACATTCTCAACAATGTTTATTTCAAATCTTTTCAGGCTTCCGATGCCACCCACTCTCAGTGGACAACTTCATCTTTTTTTCCAAAAAAGCCATGACTCACAGAGCTTCCTGCTACCATGACTGATAAAGCTAGCTCCCCTCAAGTTCCACACAGTGGGAGAGGGATCTCTCTTCTTAAGGCTCTCCTATCCAAGCGAGCTGAGTTTTCTGCCATCCCAGGAGCCTTGCACCATTAAAAAGATCTTCCTCTCCTGGATATTAGATTTCTTTCTTCCTATTTCTATTGTGATGTTTCCATCAGCATTTAACTTCATTGAGTTTCTCCCATCTTAAACCACAAAGTGCCTTTCTCCTCCACCTTAGAACTCTCTCTGCTATTACTGCCCTCTTTCCTCCCTCCTTGTCACAGTAAGGTTCATCAAAAAGCTATCTTTGTTTCCTATTTACTTCTCAGTGACTGTACTTTAGCTCCCATACTCAAAAGGCCACTGATATCTGCTGAATCTGTTCTTCATCAAGGCCACTAAACACCTCCAGAGCTAAATGCTATGGAGGCTTAACACTCTTTATTTTTCTATAGCACCTGATGCTGTTGACTATTGTCTTTTTGGAAATAACTTTTACCTTGGTTCCCACCATACCTCATTTCCATGGTCTTCACAAGCATTTGCTATTTCCCTTGCAAGCTCCTCTTCCTCTCATCTGCCCTGTACCTCAAACATGGGTGTCCTGCAGGGTTCTATTCTTAGCCTTTTCATATTACAGACAACTGTTCTAAGGCTGCATTTACCATTAATCCTAAAACAGCTACCATCATTATCAGCAGTGCAGATCTCCCATGATCCAATGGCCTACAGAGTATCTTCCACAGAAATCCCACAAGTACCTCACCTTTAAAATAACCCAAAATTATACTCATCATCTTTCTCCCCAGACTCAGCTCTTCTATATTCTCAACCCTATTCACCCAACTGCACAAGCCAGAAATAAGTCCCTCCCCATTAGCCTCTCCCACGTCAATCACCCAGGCTGCTGACTGTGCTTCCTCGGGGTCCTCTGAATCAGTACCCTTTCCCCACCTATACTGACCTTCTTAATCTGGATCAAGTTACTGTGATCTAAATTACTCCTCTATACCATAGCCAATATAAATAGGATAGATCCTGTCATTTTCATGTTAATAATCTAAGTGGCACTTCATTGCTGCCAGTGTAAAAAACAATCTCCTTAATATTTTTATCCTCTTAATTCCTGCCAATTTCTTCTGCTATTATCACTCATCTTAGTAAGAATCAGATTCAACACCCACTACAGAAGTATTCATCCTCCCCCTTGAACTCTACATTCCAGCAGCACAAACCCCATTTGCTCATGCTTTTCTCCACACCAGTCTCTACCTGGACTCACTTTCCTTCCATGGACCTGGAGTTAGAGCTTGGATCTAACTCTGGCGTTATTTCCCTCACGAAGTCTATCCTGATTCTCTCCATAGTCACTGAACACTGACAGAGCAAGCACCCTCACCCGCTTCACTCTTCCTTAGACCTATTACTTACTTTTTAAAGTACTACTGTCCAAATTGTAACTCTCTATCTCCCCAACATACTCTAAACCCCTTGAGGGTGGGACTGTCATCTGTTCTTGCTCATGTCTCTAGTATCCAGCACAGTTCACAGCACAGGAATTCACTCAGTATTTGCTGAACTGAGTTTTTTTACAACTTTGCATTTTAGATATCCAAAGGCCATAGAGAACACCTAGTCCAACACTCATTTCTTAGGGGAAGTTACTGAGGTCCGACGGCTATTTTTCTAAAATCATAGGGCTTATTTAATAGCAGAGCAAAAGTGCTCTTTTGGGAGGACCTGGAAGAGGCAGCACATCACAAGCCATTCCCCATACCAGGACTTGACTTCTCAGTCACAAGAGAGAAGGTTAAGGATGTAATAGGGACAGAAAAGACAGGGCCCAGAAGACAGATCTAGTTTATAGATCAAGAGTAGATAACCTGGGCTGGTCCTGGACAACTTAAAAGAGAAGGAAGAACAAAGCTGCGATGGATTCTAACAGGAACAAATAATGAGAGAGCTCCAAAAATTAAACCCATGGGTCTTATGAAAGAAAGGCAGTGAGCCCAATTAAAATTTTTAGGAAAATTACAGAATTCTAAGACGTGGGCATATCAGTCCTCTACCCAGGACAGAGATTTCCCATTTTTTAAAACAACAATTCAGAGGACTACTGGACAGAATACAGATTTGGACATTTTGCTGAAATATACTAAAAATATCCTAATGTACTATGTAGAAAGAAAAATAGATCAAGGAAAGCACTCCTGTATTTTAAGCAAGAAATTAAATTATTTTGGGAATCATTTTTGTGAATGAATCAGGGGTCCCCCTTTTGGGTACTTTTGTTCAAATAGGGATATTTTTAGTTAGAAAGACATATTGCTTTACATATCATCATAAATGTATATGCAAAATGTAACCCAAAGGAGAAACAGGCTGGGCCGATAAGAATTAACTCCCTGAACACCACCCTCCTGACTGGCCTGCCAATGGAAGTGTGAACCTTGCTACCACCAAGAGGCTAGGAAACCCAGAAGCTGCCCCTGCAGCTCCAGAGCCCAGAAGCCCCTTGTTCCTTTCTCAATTCTGTCTCTCCAGCCCCTTAACTTAATCAGGATTCAAGTCTCAACATGAATGTTTATCTGACTGGAATCAAAATCTCACTGGAAATCAGTCCAGAAAATATATTTTCGTTTTAGGCCTTTACTGTAAAGAGTGTGAACGGTGAGATGCCAATCTACTGCATCCTCCATCTAGCACGCTGGTGCCAAGGGTGTAGTGAGTGTACTTCTCACTGCAAGTGAGCCAGGTGCTTTTAGTGAATATGCCCACAAGCGAAGGGCTCATCAACACTCTGCAAGACCCTGTAGAAAAACTGCAGCAGGAAGTAGCAAGATGTCCTTTAGCTGAAGAAGAACCAGACCAACCACGGGTGCCTGGGTGGCTCAGTGGGTTAAAGCCTTTGTCTTTGGCTCAGATCATGATCTCAGGGCCCTGGGATCAAGCCCCGCATCGGGCTCTCTGCTCAGCAGGGAGCCTGTTTCCCCCTTTCTCTTTCTGCCTGCCTCTCTGCCTACTTGTGATCTCTGTCAAATAAATAAATGAAATAGAAGAAGAGGAGGAGGAGGAGGAGGAGGAAGAAGAAGGAGAAGAAGAAGGAGAAGGAGAAGGAGGAAGGAAGAGGGGGAGGAGGAGGAGGAGGAAGAAGAGGAAGAGGAAGAGGAAGAGAAGGAAGAAGAGGAGGAGGAGGAAGAGGAGGAAGAAGAGGAGGAGGAAGAGGAGGAAGAAGAGGAGGAGGAAGAAGAGGAAGAGGAGGAGGAGGAAGAGGAAGAGGAGGAGAAAGAGGAAGAGGAAGAAGAAAGAAGAAGAAAGTTTGCCAGAAGGGAGTGGAAATGTATCCAATAACATGTGCCCCTAGTGACAGCTCTAGCTTTGAAGAGACAAGAGGAAACCAATGACATTCAGGTTGTCAGCTAGGAGGAGCCTCCGAGGGGTATCCTGGGGCTACCACAGAGGCCAGACCAAAATTAACTGAATGTTGAACAATAATGTGCAGGGAAGAGTTACTGCAGGAGAGGAAGAACTTAGCCAAACCCCACGGGTGCCTGCTACCCTACTGTTGTGCCAAAAAAGAGGCTGGGGAACATGAGAGGGACCAGTATGTCATTAGGGAAAGTCAGAAAGAGGAGCAGGATGCTGATGAGGAAGAGAGAAGTCAGGAAAAACAGAGGAGAGGACTACAACACAGGTGAGATTGAAGAAAACCTGAATGTCCCAATGCTGAAGATGAGAAAGAGAACCATAAATTTACCTGAGAAGAAAAGTGGTATCACTTCAAATGAGGACGCCACAAAGACATTACAACAAAATATTCATGTGAAATTAATATTCAAAATTATGACAAAACAACATACAAGAGAAAAGCAAAGAATCTAGACCGAAAATAGTAACTGAAGAAGTAATGAATCTACTGAAAAACTACCCCCGCCCAGCAAGGTGAAGTTTATTGACTATTAGCCAAGAGAAATTTCTCCATCAACACTAGTAATTCCAAGGCTATTCCTTACCTCTTAGGTTCATCTGATGAGCTGGTGTGCCGCTGGATTCTTCTTTGCTCTTATAGCAAGAAATAGATGTATCTTTAAAGGTGCACCAATATTGCTTGTAGCCTTTTAGAGTCAGCTTTTTTGGCCTACGTGTCAAACAGAATTAACAGAAAAAACTTTTGAAATAACTTTATCAATAGTATCAGCAGCAAAGTTTCACATCATTAAGTCAATGGCCCAGTTGTACATATGTTGAACTCAGTTCCCTGGGGCCACCATGTTACACTCAATGTTGCTGTTACTGGATTTGCCTCTTCGTGATCAATCTACTCAGGAATCTTTCACAAAGAATGAGTGGGCAGAGGACAAAGACAGGAGGGCCAGCATTCTAGTATTTCTGTCAGTGGCAGCCATCTCTATCACTAGCAGGTCACATGGAAAGGACAAGAAAGGTGAAGTAAATGTCACCAACGGGAAGGCTCCTAGGTCCTATAATCACCAGCAGGTTCTTGGTTGTGTGCAGGGCTACCTTTGGGGGCCTCTCTGGACAGGCAGGTGCACCTAGCATAACTATAAAGTGCGGGAAGTGCTTTTTTGTCTCGGGTGTATCTGAATGGTACTTCATCTTGCCACCCCGATGCAAAACACAAAGAAAACAGAGCAGTCATAATGGAGAGCAGATAAGGAAACATGTGTAATGGGAGGAGAAAGTGGTAGGGAGCTGCATTCTGAAATCTTGCCCCATCTCAGAAATGGTCTATATGGGGAGCTGTTCTAGGTTTAGCTACGGTATAAGGTTTATTCCATAATGGCTTTTCATCTTATACTCCACGTCACCTTCTCTCCTCTTTGCCCTCTCTGCTTTAATGCCTAGTTCTCAACTGGATTATGCCTAGATTGATAAAAGTCTAGATAAGATACACTGGAACCTTATTATAAAATGTCCCATGAACAAATGAATAAAATGCAATAGAATCTGGGGCTCTGAACAAGGAAATAACCACTGGAAGTAACAGTTCATTACGTCCTACTTTCATTCACCCAGAGGGGATGAAAGCCCCTGTACAACTCAATCTACACAATGCAATCTAGGCGACACAGTCTTTTTTTTTACCCTTTAAGAAAAATGTTTATCAGAAAAAAACAAGTTCGTGAATACTGCAGTTTTAATTTGGTAAAGATCATTGTTTTCTCTTATAATTCAGTGTTTCTCTAACTGGTAAATGCTTTTACAGATGCATTTCCTAAATTACAATAAATTTCAATAATGTGAACAAGACTATAAAGTTGATATTTATCATTCATTAATACTTGGAATACCTCCCCATTTTGTACTTACTTAAAAACTTTAATATAGTCAGCAAGTTCAGGAATAGAAGTGATGTCACCCTAGGGAAAGAATTAAATCAGTTTTTCTTGATTTTTCTTGAAATTTGAAACTCTAATGTTTATTATCTAATACCAACTATCAGCTTATTCAATAAGCAAAATTACATAAAATACAGATTATGAAGGTTTTAAAGTTATATGGTCATAAATTACAAAGTATTTTCAAATGGCATAAAAAGCTAATAAAAGATGTGATCAAAATGGCAGTTCATATAACCTTTAAGAATGTATTATTGATTCTAATTCAGCTAAAACTGTTTGTATCTGCTTATGGAAATTCTGCAAAATCCTAACAGCCCTGAGGTGTTTCTTCTGTAATAACTAATTTCTAAGCTTTAAAACCAAACTTAGTATTCAAAATTTTTCCTGAGATCTATTTTTCTTTTCTTTCTATAATATTTCAAATATGCAACTCACTAAATCAATTTTACTATGACTTGAAACTACCTTTCACTCTGCAGAAATGTTTTCCCACTGCTTACTGAGAGAATGGGTACCTATCGCAAGCTCTAACTTTACTGTATTGGAAGCACTGGAGACTAGAACAATACTATTTTACAATTTTCCCTGAAAAGTTTCTGGAAAGTCAATACCTGTATCCTCTAAAGCATGAAATATTTCTCCATATCCACCCAATACTTATGAGAACCTACATCCACAAAAAGATAAGTATCAATTCCAACTAAACTACCAGGAATTAGATTTACCCTACCAAAATTGTTGATGTTTTCCCCCCTTCCAAAGTGATCTCCAGGTCTGAAAGGGCAGCATCAACTTCGTCCACTTCTTTGTCACTGTTGTTCAAATGATTCTCTGATGTCATGATTGACAGCTTATTGATGTGATACTGAAAACAGAAATGATATTTTATTTAAATGACTGTTCTAACTTTAGTAAACCTATAAAATGAGATTACTACCTACATCTATACTGAATGCTTTCCATCACCTAACTTGAGAAGATGAAAGAACTAGAAATGATAGGAAAGAACTAGAATGATAGGAAAATAAATGGCATCTGAAATCAGTGTCCTAAATAGCCTAATAAATATTTATCCAAAAGAAGTAGGTCTTTGGACATATAAAACTGAATTTGTTTGGGAAGCCCTAGACCTTAAGAGTTAATATGTCCTCCACTAAGCTCCACACGAGCAGAGACTCTTTTTACTGGTCCCCTCCTGGCCTCGCGCAACATTCCCTGTGTCTAGAACAGGTCCTAAAAGCAATGAATACTGACTGAATTAACAGAATATGCATAAGATCTTTTGTAAAAATGGATTAACACTGATTACCTTATATTAATTACTACTACTACCCAGGAGAGGAAAATTAGTTTTCAGTGTTAGGCTAAAGCTCCCCTCTCCACCCGCCCCATCCCCACCTCAATTCAATGCTGAAAACATAACCAGAGGAAGATATTTATATTCTCAGTTACTTAAGAATAAGATTAATTACATTTATATGTGAATATATACACTCATGTATTTACGTGTGTGTATATACGAGTAGTGATAAACACTCCTACATGTAGACAGAAAAATCTTTGCATATAGAATGATTTTAAATATACTTAGTTTGAAGTCACTTAGAACAAATACTAATAATTAGAGTTTGATGCTAAACCTTACAGAGGTTTCACACAAAGGTAAGCAGAACTTTTAAATCACTTAATCAGTTACCTTTCAAAGCATTAAACAGCATTCCAAATTTCTGAAGTATTCATTCACTGAATACAGTCTATTCATGGGGAACACTGAATCAACAACTCTGGGGTCAAATGTCAGCATTCCTCTATACTTTAAGACTTAGTGAATTGGTAATAAATAGTCTCTAGCTAAACCTTCAGTTGTGTTAAAGTGTGTGACAGAAATTTCCACGTTCACAAATCATGGAGAACGAGGTAGGCTGAGACCCTTAGTTGCCTCACATGTCAGAGTAATAACATTAAGAATCATGAAGAGAGGGGCGCCTGGGTGGCTCAGTGGGTTAAAGCCTCTGCTTTTGTCTTGGGTCATGATCTCAGGGTCCTGTTATTGAGCCCCACATCAGGCTCTCTGTTCAGCAGGGAGCCTGCCTTCTGCCTGCTTGTGATCTCTGTCAAGTAAATAAAAAAAAAAAATCTTTAAAAAAAAAAATCATGAAAAAAGTTGGTTAAAAATACAGATTCTTAGGTTCATCCCCAGAGATTTTGATTCAGCACATCTGAGATCTAGCCCAGAGTCTGTATTTTTATTAAGTGACTGAGGTGATTGTGATGCAAAGTCCTTAGAAGTTATCCAGGAAAAACCTGAATATGAATGGGACTGGTCTTAAAATCCAGCTCTGCTTTCAGAGGTACATGGGATATCTATGAAATGTTACAGTACACACTTAAGACGTAACTGCTTTAAAAACAGTGTTCTTAACCTTTCTATTTTTTTATCCATACCTTCTTACTTTTCATTATTTGTTTCTTTTTACTACTGTAGATTTATGTCACACAAGGAAACAGAAGTCCCAAGGAGAAAATAATTCAGTGTAGGTTATGCCAGAGATAAAAAATACCAGGCATTTCCATGGCATCTTTTCAAACTTCCCCCCCACCCCTTATGGTACTGGATGGATTTTTAGAGCCTTCGGGTCAGTCTCTGGGAAGGCTTCTAAGAACTCAGGGGATTTTTAGTTCAGAATTCTCTCATTAAATCTAGATTCTAAAATGGTTTGGTAAAGTTATGTTTTGGGACATTCAGTTTCCACAGACTAAAATACATGGTTTCTGAGGCATTTTCTACTGCCCTGAAATGGAATACCTATAATACACTGGGTGGGGGAAAGCTACAAAATAATCCATTTCTGTAAAAATACAATTACGTGTATATTTGACCCTTAGACAACATGGGGGTTGGGGCGCTGACTCTCCTAAAACTTTACTAATAGCCTGCTCTTGACTAGAAACCTATGTTATTTTACTAGAGGGGACAGTAGTAATTAAGTGGACAATTTTTTAATAAGCACTACTGTAATTCTGAAAAAGCTGATATGCAAGAACCACTTCTGGGATAACGTGGTTTAAGGAAAACAGTCAATTTATTCATTCTTACAATAAAGCTAGAGAAAAGAAAATGTTAGGAAAATCATAGGGAAAATACATTTACTGTGCTATATTTATAAAAATCATTTTTACAGTGAAAGCTTTTTTCTCCTCTTTTCTTTTTTTAAAGATTTTATTTATTTGAGAGGGAGGGGAAGAGAGAGCAGGAGTGGGGTGGAGTGGGGCTCAGGAAGAGGAGGAGGCGGCTCCCTGGCTCCCTGCTGAGCAGCGAGCCCAATGAGGCACAATCCCAGGACCTAGAGATCATGATCTGAGCCAAAGGCAGCCCCTTAACCGACTGAGCCACCCAGGAGCCCCAACAGTGAAAGCCTTTCATAACTGGCAACTCTGCTTCCTGTACTTAACACCAATTTTGTTAGGACTTTAGGCAAAACCAGAATTCTACCATAATCTGAGAACATTCACTAAAGTCTCATTAAACAAGAATGACTGTTGTAGTGGTCAGCTGCATGCACCACAGTGTCTCTAAGAATGCAGACTTGTGGGTGCCACGCCATGTTATTTTACAAAGGGGACAGCAGTAATGTAATGACAATCTTGATAACCCCTACCATAATTCTGGAAAAGCTGATATGCAAGAATCACTTCTGGGATAACACTGGTTTAATCTAAGGAAAACATTTAGCTACCTACTTCTTAAGGATTATTCTAAAAATCTGTTTAGTTTCAGTAAACTTAAAATTTTATCACCTTTAAAATGTATTATTTTTGTTATAGCCATTTAAAAAATATTATCATCCACAGCTACTTAGGAAATTATGCAATTAAAAGCTTCATTTTAGAAATCTGATTTGCAATAAAGATCTTATTTCAAAGGGAAAACTGGGTAGTTTTAAGCTAATACATATCTGGGGATGGGAGGATATTTTTCTGCTATAGGATACAGAAAAATAACTATCAAGTATACCACTAAACTCTTAGATTAAAAAAAATTAAATTCATGTACTTATTTTGTCTTCTAAGTGTATTCTATTTCTACACAGCAAAAAAGTAAACACTATCAAAATGCTACTGGAAAAAAAAATGCTACTGGAATTACAGTGCTACTTTACTATTTAGAAATAATCCCCTATCCTTTCCCTTGAAAAGTCCCATTAACCAATACTCTTACTACCTGCAAGGCTGCAAACATCATCATTTCTTCTTCTGTGCACTCAATTTCTTCTAGGAGAATAGCCCATTTGGCCTGCTCATAAAGTTGATTAATTCTGATTGCATCATACTGCAGCAAAAGAGACACAATCCTTTTGTAATACATTACCTTTAACATAACATAAAGTTTGAAAACTGAATATTCACTTTCAAAGCCTGACAAAGTTCTAATATACATTTTTTTCTGGGATTTTTATTCAGTATTAAATACTCAATAATAAAGATACCTACAGGGTTAGGTATATGTATATATACCCACATCTAATTTTTCATTAAAAATGACAGTTAAAACCAAAATACTATTATTCAGTATTAGAAATAAGATTCTATATGTTATTTTACAGGGAAATAATCATTAGATATTACAGAGCTTGTAACAAAATGAAACTAACATGAAAGACATTTAAAATAAGGAAAAAGTGACTGCTTTTCAGTTTCTTATTGCAACCTGTCACACTAAAATGTTATGATCAGAGAATTATTTCAGGGAACATCTTGCCCCCTATGGAAAAGCATACTTAGACAAAGAGTTAGGTCCTTGGAAACAGTAATTATTTTAAGAATCTGAAAAACAAAACTACATATACATGTACTTGTGGTAAAGATTTACTTATATGTTACTGAATTATCCATTTAGTTATTCATAAATTAACAAAAACATACAGCATCTCCCTTCCCCAGCAAATATAACTGTGTTCCCAAAACAGTATTTGTTTTACTAAAATGAGACATGATATGGCCTGAAAGATATTAAGATTATTTTTGGTAGTTCTAAATTACACATTTTACTGTTACAAAAAGAATAACCTAAGTACATAATAAAAAATGTTAAGTATATACATTAAAATCTAGACTACAATCTAGACATGAAAAGGGTAAGAATCAGTCAAGAGAGGTTTACCCCCCAAGGATGATAAATAAGGAAGGAAAAGAACCAAATCTCTGTGCCATGTGTTTTCTAGGGAATATACTCTATTTCATAGCAAATTTAACTCTTCTCAAAAAAGCACAGATGATGTAGTCATTTGATAAAAACATAATGTTTGCCTATTAAATAGGAAGAAACGTAGACTTAGAATAATTTTTCTTTGAAGCCACATCTTCTGATTTATAATTAGAAATGTGAAAGTCATCAAAAAGGTACTATTTCATAGAACTCTTCTTTTACCAAAAACACAGCTAAAGAGAGGTGTAAAAAAATTGCTAAAACTAACTTTACCAATTCTATAGTACCAAGCTAGTGCATTTAAAATACAAATCAACCAAAAATTCAATTATTTTAACACAAAAGAACATGGTTTAATTATGCTTTCAACCTATTAACACAATAGACTTATTTCAAATACAGATGCCTTTGTCTAAAGCTTGGGTTTTTAATATTATTCAGACTTGCTATATAGAAATGATTCCTTATCCCACCAACTCCGGATAACTACATCCAAATGAACAAAACAAAAAGGAAAAAAAGAAGAGATCCCTCTAAACCCTCGGTACCTTTGGATTCAAATCAAAAAAGCTGTAATACTTGAATCGGAGAAGCAGGGCCTCATTTTCCTTCACGTCTTGTTCCATAAGAGATCTTGAGGAATCAAGCCACCTGGACAAATTAACAAGAGCAGTGGAACGATACAAGAAAAAAAATTAATAAAATATTTCTACCTCTAGTTGGGGAAAGAAATTCTTCAATGTATCTATATTTTATCTTTTTTAAAGATTTATTTATTTATTGAGAGACAGAGCACATACACAAGCAGGGCGAGGGGCAGAGGAACGGGGAAGAGCATCTCAAGCAGACTCGGTACTGAGCACGGTGTCCAACAAGAGGCTTGATCCCACAACCCAAGAGATCCTGACCCAAGCCAAACTCAAAACTCAGACACTTAACCAACTGAACCACACCCAGGTACCCCTCAATGTATCTCTGTTTTAAAACTTACCCTTGGTTGATTTTCGCTTTGTCAAGAAGTGCCTGAGGCTTGAACATTTTCGCCAAAATTTCCGGTGATGTGATTGGCTGACTGACAGCAAGTATACCAGGGTTGCCTTCTGACAAAGCACTGTCACCGAACCAAGCAGAAGTTGGTGACAAGGGGCTTCCATCATGAGCATCGTAAGTGGGGGTCATTGTTTTACTATAAAGTCCTGGGCTTGAATATATACTTCCTAATAAATAATATAAAAATGGGTAGTAAGTATGAATAAAGTACAGAATCTTGATTTTCAATAATACATGCTATATAAAGCAAATTGTGAAACAAAAGCTTCATTCTGGAAGGAAAGCTTTAGTACATTATTTTACCTCTCTTGAAAACATGTAAAATTAACTTTAACTCTATTTGTATAACATTAGAACATATAATAACAAGGTCAAAAGAAAATAAGTTGGCAGAAATTCTGGGAGGTGGGGAATCAGTTCAAGGGAATTAGAAGATAAGTTAAGGATATAGCTGAAGCAGACAGACCAAGTTTTTGTTTTTAACTGTGGCAGGGCTCACCTTTCAGAGGGCCAATGTAAAGAACATCAGTGCCTATAGGAAAGGAGAGAAAGGAATTCAGAAAGTAAAGGAAAGGTAACAATAGAAGATAGAAACAAAAGAATGAAAAGGAAAAGGAAATAGAAAAAGAAAAAAAAGACTTTTCCTAATGTGCATCATAAACTTAAGTAAATATTTCAAGTGAATTTAAGAGTAAAGAATCTTAGAAACCGTAACCTAGTTTTTTTTGTTCAATTCAAAAGAAAAAAGTTGTGCTCTAGTTAAATGTCCAATGAAAGACACATCCACATTTATCACCCTTTGAAATCCATACCGTTTTAAGACAGTTCAATGTAACTGAATAAATGCACATAAATTGAGAACAATTTTACAGATTTACAAATAAAGTATTAAAGCAAATGGGTAGATGAAATTTTGCCAACAAAGATATATCTTATAATTAAGCCCCTGAAGGGAGGGATATCTTCTCTACCAATTCCCCAGTGTTCAACAGAGCTAGACATATGACAGAGGCACATAAATAAACACTTGTTGATTTAATCAACTGAAAATACATCCCCCATCATTTAAACTACAAAAAACTGGTTTAAATTAAGACTTAGAAGTTCAGAATAATGTTAAGTAAAAGCACCTCCCCTAGAAGTCCTAACTCTGTTAATTCTATTTTGTCTTCAGTCATAATTTTTAAAAAGAAAATGCATAAATGGGCATCACACTGTTAATGGATGATGGAAAGAGAATGGCTGTTTCCCTTACCTAATTTAGGAATATGCTTAGAAATTTCCTTTTTACTCTAACAACCCCTCCCCACTACCTCACTCAATGCAATGATAGAATATTAACCTATGAAAAAGTGGTGATCATGCTAGAGATTTTTGTAGTTGTCATGATCTATTGAAGAAGAAAACTAAAGTAAAAAAAAAAAAACAAACTTGCTAGCCACAGGGTATCTGATTTGACGTTCTTAGTATGTATTCTTCCAATGTTAGTAACTAAAGCAATATGCGTATCTAAATGTTAAATAAGCAACAAAGAAAGCTGTTAGTTCAAAGAAAGGGAAATTAAGGAGTTGATCCCATTTATAACTGCACCCAAAACCATAAGATACCTAGGAATAAATCTAACCAAAGATGTAAAGAATCTATACTCAGAGAATACTCATGAAAGAAATTGAGGAAGACACAAAGAAACGGGAAAATGTTCCATGCTCACGGATTGGAAGAACAAATACTGTGGAAAATCTCTATGCTACTTAGAGCAATCTACACACTTAATGCAATCCCTATCAAAATAGCATCAACTTTTTTCACAGAAATGGAACAAATAATCCTAAATTTATATAGAACCAGAAAAGACCCCGAATAGTCAGAAGAATGCTGAAAAAGAACAAAGCTGGTGACATCACAATTGTAGACTTCAAGCTCTATTACAAAGCTGTAATCATCAAGACATTATGGTACTGGTACAAAAACAGACACACAGATCAATGATACTGGTACAAAAACAGACACATAGATCAACAGAATAGAGAGCCCAGAAATGGACCGTCAAAACTCTGTGGTCAACTAATCTTCGACAAAGCAGGAAAGAATGTCCAATGGAAAAAAGTCTCATCAACAAATGGTGTTGGGAAAACTGGACAGCCACATGCAGAAGAATGACCCTGGACCATTTCTTTACACCATGCACAAAAATAGACTCAAAATGGATGAAAGACGTCAATGTGAGACAGAAATCCATCAAAATCCTTGAGAAGAAAACAGGCAGCAACCTCTTCCTAGCAACAATGCCAAATCAAGGGAAGCAAGGGCAAAAATGAACTATTGGGACTTCATCAAGATAAAAAGCTTTTTGCGCAGCAAAGAAAACAGTAAGCAAAACTAAAAGACAGAATGGGAGAAGATATTAGCAAATGACATATCAGATAAAGGGCTACTATCCAAAATCTATAGAGAACTTATCAAATTCAACACCCAAAGAACAAAATAGTCCAATCAAGAAATGGGCAGAAGACATGAACAGACATTTCTGCAAAGATGACATCCACATAGCCAAAGACAATCCCAACTACCTTGTATTCCTGGTTGCCAAATTTACAACATACTTGAAGTAGAAAGTAGGTACGATGAAGTAACATACTTAGCAAGAAAACAGGAGCTCGCTCAACTATACGGAACAGTAACAAAAACTGTTAAGGAGGAGAAAGAGAATTCAACAAGTACTACAGACCTGAGCCACCTACTACAAATATTAAAAACCTCATGTAACTTTACAATCTGCCTGATAACCCGGATACTATAAATTATAGTCTCATACTTTCTTTTTTTAAAAGAGCACTCAAGTATTTAATACATTTCAGAAAATTTCCCACCAAAATATCACCTCATACTACACTTAGTAAAACAAATTTCAGGTGAATTAAAATTAACAAATGTTGATATTACAGATGAGTTAAAGTATGTAAATATGAAATAATTATATAAAAGTGTAAAAAGGAAATATAGAATAATTTTACTGTTATTTGTGAAGATTTTCTTAACCAAGGATGAAGGCCCAGAACTATAAATAACAGATTTGACTACAGAAAAATGTAAAACTTTAATACAGTAAAAAAGACCACAAAATTAAAAACAAAATGCCAGTACAGGGAAAGTATCCAACTTATCAGAAAATGAGTTTATCACTAAAACACTGGAACTTTTTGAATGCTTAATTCACAAACTCAACTCCCCAACCTATAAAATAAATATACGCTGTTTGGAATTGTTTTGTCTTCCGAATTCCTGGACCACTACTTTCTATAATTTTTATTTAGCATTTATATAGTATAAATATACTTTATAAATAAAGTAACTGTTTTTCAATTAGCCTAAAACCTTCTTATGAGCTAGGATTGTCTTATTTTTTGGTATCTCCCAAGTCCAATTAGTACATGAGTAATGGTATAAAAGTTACAAGTTATGAGCCGTTAGATGTTCCTAACCTTACTGTGCCATTTCTTCAACCTTAAAATGGGTATAATAACATAATCTGCAATAGGCTGTAGTAAGAATTAATTGATTTCCACAAGTAAAATATGCTAAAGTGAATTTCCATGAGTATAATGTGTAAAATGGGTATACAGTATTCCATTATCATCATTACCCCAGAATGTAAAAAAACCAAGAACAAACTGAATTAGTTAAATTAGTTTACTTACTGACTGAGGAACCTACTTCCTAAGAAATGGATTTATAAATGTGTGGCTGAGACACATGGGAAACTGTAATGTCCAGTCCCTGTGTATGCCCAGGACAAAATAACCATGTCATTTAATTTGTCATCTAGCTACCCAAAAGACACTGCCTATGCTCCTGCTGGATGCCACATGCTAAGTCAGATTCTGGTTAACAAAAATGTGAGAGACAGTTTGATCACGCCGGGACCTCACAATTTATTAGGTAAGAACATGCAATATAATGTAACGCAGAAAAATCTGGTAACTTAAGATAGAAGGATACCTAATGCAGGTTGGGGAGGTAATGGAAGGAAATGTGAGGAAGCTTCTTCAAGGGGCAAAACCATAAAGGAAAAAGGTAAAAACGGACCAGTATATGCAAAGCACAGAGATTTTAAGTAACCGACAGAAGTAATCATGTCTTAACTAAGTAATTGTGGTTTTCACAGAATACAGAAAAAAGGAACTAAATACTAAGAAAACTGTCCAATTTTTGCAATGCAAAAAACTGAGCCCAGTGAAGGTACTGATTGCCCCTTTCTGATTCTTCCTGAACAGAGAACCAGCCTTCCTTTTTTATTGATGCAGCTATTAACAACTGACACAATGCTTTGCACAGGACAGACCTTAGTGGTGATTTCATGATGACTGAGGAGAAAAAGTGCTGAAAGAGTTTTTTAAAGTTGATCACTCTCTGGACCTATGTATACCATTTGTCAAAAAACCACAAACATACAGACACATCCACGATTAGCACATTATGCCTCTGCAAAGTCTTACCTGATCCAGGAGTGATGAGAGGCCCCTCTAATTCAAGTGCCTCATCTTCAGACTGGTCATCTAGCTTTTTCTTTTTTTTCTTAGTTGGATCTCTGGGTTTTTTCAAGAGAGAAAGTTCTTCAGGGTGTCTGATATCTGTTAAAATAAGAAGAAAGATTATTTTAGTAGCATAATGGAAAATTTAAGCACTTTACATCTGGAAAATTCATCTATTAATCCATTCCAATGTAAGAATTCATAGTTTCCTTCTATGTATGTATGTGTTTGTTTTCCCAGACGTTAATGTCATGCAAAAGACTGGAGTATGGCACTTGTACAAATAATCTCCCGAAGTATTCAATACCATCTAATGAATGTAGTAGCCTTGAAGTAGAGAGAGAACAATCTGCTAGGGTACAGAGAGAAAATATTAGAACTTATTTATATATTTACTTGTTTAACTAAACCCATAAAAAAGTTAAGATTTATATCTTAGCCATAGCAACCAGGCAAGAAAAAGAAATAAAAATATACCAATTGGAAAGGAAGAAGTAAAACTGTCACTATTTGCAGATGACATGATACGATATATAGAAACCTTATCTACTCCCATCAAAAACCACTGGAACTAATCAACCAGTAAAATTCAGTGAAGCTGCAAGGTAAAACAAATCACTATACAAAAACCTGTTGTGTTCCTTTTGGGGCACGTGGGTGGCTCAGTCAGCTAAGCATCTGCCTTCGGCTCAGGTCATGATCCCTATCCCCCACTCATGTTCTCTCTCGCTCTCAAAAAAAAAAAAAAAAAACCCCACCTGTTATATTTTTATACATAATAAACTATGCAAAACAGAAGTTGAGAAAACCAATCCCATTTACAACTACATCAAAAAAGGAAAATACTCAGGAATACATTTTTTTAAACTTTTTAATTTAAGATTTTTAAAATTTGTTTGACAGAGAGAGACAGCCAAAGAGGGAACACAAGCAGGGGGAGTGGGAAAGGGAGAAGCAGGCTCTCCACCGAGCAGGGAGCCTGATGCGGGGTTGGATCCCAGTACCCCAGAATCATGACCTGAGCCAAAGGTAGATGCTTAACGACTGAGCCACCCAGTGGCCCCTGGTTTTTTTGAACTGTTTTAAGAAGACTTATTTATTTATGAGAGAGAGAGAGAGAGAGCGCGAGCGCGCGCACATGCATGTGTGGGAACATGAGCATGGGGAAGGGCAGAGTGGGAGGAAGGACGACAAGTAGACTCTGTGATGAGCAGAGAGCCCATTGCGGGGCTGGATCTCATGAACCTGAGATCATGACCTAAGCCAAAATCAAGAGTCAGATGTTCTACTGAGCTACCAAGGCACCCTTCTAAGAATAAATTTAACCAAGGAAGTAAAAGATCTGTACTGTACACAGAAAACTATATAGAGTTGATGGGAAAAAAAATAAAGACAGAAATAAATGGAAAGATATTCTGTGTTTCTGGTTTGAAAGAACCAGTATTAATAAAATGACCACATTACTCAAAGCAATCTATAAATTTAATGCAATCCCTATTGAAATTCTAATAATTCCAATGATATTTTTCACAGAACTAGAACAAATAATTCTAAAATTTGTATGGAACCAAAGAAGACCCTGACCAGCCAAAACAATCCTGATAAAGAACAAAGCTGAAGGTACACACTGCTTGATTTTAAACTATACTACAAAGCTGTAGTAATCAAAACTGTACAGTATTTGCATAAAAACACATATAAATCAATGGAAGAGAATAAACAGCCTGAGAGTTCACATATACCTCTGTGGTCAATTTATGACAAAGAAGCTAGGAATATACAATGGGAAAAGGATGGTCTCCTCAGTAAATGATGCTGGGAAAACTGGACAGCTGTATTCAAAAGAATGAAACTGGACCATATACAAAAACTGATTCAAAATGCATTAAAGACTTGAATCTAAGACCTGAAAGCATAAAACTCCTAGGAGAAAACATGTGGTAAGCTCTTTGACATCAGTCTTAGAATTTTTTTTTTTTTTGGATCTGACTCCAATGATAAGGGAAACAAAATAAACAAATGAAACCACATCAAACTAAAAAGCTTCTACACAGCAAAGGAAACCAACAGAATCAAAAGGCAACTCACTGAATAGAAGATATGTGCAAATCATATAATCAGTAACAGGTTAATATCCAAAATAAGTAAACAAATCATAGAACTCAGTAACAGGAAAGCAAACAATCCAATTAGAGGATCTGAAGACATTTTTCCAAAGAAGACACACAGATGGCCAACAAACACATGAAGATGGTTCCAAATCACTAATCACTGGGGAAATGCAAATCAAAACCACAATGAAATTATCATCTTACACCTGTCAGAATGATTATTATAAAAAAAAAGTAAGTGTTAGAATATGGAGAAAAGGGAAATACTTGTGATCTCTCTCTCTGTCAAATAAATAAAATAAAATCTTAAAAAAAAAAAAAAAAAAAAAAAAAAAAAAAAAAAAGGGAAATCTTTTTTTAAAGGTTTTACTTAAACCTTTATTTAAAGGTTTAAATAACCCGACAGAGAGAGAGAGAAAGAAAAAGAGAGAGAGCACGCACAATTAGGCAGAGCAGAAGGCAAAGGAAGGAGGAGAAACAGGCTTTCCGCTGAGCAGGGAGCCCGATGAGGGGCTTGATCCCGGAACCCTGGGATCACGACCTGAGCTGAAGGTAGAAGCTTAACAACGGAGCCACCCAGGCAACCCAGAAAAGGGAAATTATGTGCACTGTTTAGCAATGTAAACTGGTGCATCCACTATGGAAAACAGTATGGAGGTCCCTCAAAAACTTAAAACTAGAACTAAGATTATGATCTAGCAGTTCCATTACTGGACATCTATCCAAAGATAACAAAAACACTAATCCAAAAAGGTATATGTTTGTTGAAGCATTATTTATAATAGCCAAGATACGGGAGCAACCTCAGTGTGCACTGATAGATGAATGGATAAAGAAGATATAGTGTGTATACACACACACACACGAATATTATTCAGCCACAAAAAAAGAATGAATTCTTGCCATCTGCAGCAGCATGGATGGACCCAGAGAATATTATGCTAAGTGAAATGAGTTAGAGAAAGACAAGTACCACAATTTTATTTGTGGAATGTTTAAAAAAAAAACAAAAACATAAGGCATAGATACAGAGAACAAACTGGCGCTCGCTAGCAGAGAAGGGAGTTGTAAGGAGGCAAGTGCAATGGTTAGAAGAGGGATCAAGAAGTACAAGTTCTACACGTCTAGGTGGCTCAGTCAGTTAAGCATCTGCCTTTGGCTCAGGTCATGATTCCAGGGACCTGGGATGGAGTTCCACACAGGGCTTCCTTGTTTTTCCCTCTGCCTGTGGCTCCCCCTATTTGTGTGCATGCACACACTCTGTGTCTGACAAAAACCTTACAAAATATTTTTTTTTAAAGTAAAGTTCCCAGTTATAAAATAGATAAGCCACAGGGATGTGATATGCAGCATGGGGAGTAGAGTCAATAATACTGTATTAATTCTGTATGGTGACAGACAGTAAGCAGAATGAATATGGTGGTCATTTTGCAATGTATATTAAGTATTGATTTACTATGTTGTACACTTGATACTATTATTATATGTCAATTATACCTCAATTTTTTTAAAAAAGCTTTAGATTACTGGGTATCCCTCACTCATCCTGTATGTCGTAAGTTACACGTGATACATGAAGTAAATATAAGTACTTTCATAACATTATCAAATCTCCAAGTTTTAATTGATTCAATCTTTTTTTTTAAAGATTTATTTATTTATTTATTTGAAAGAGAGAGAGAGATCACAAGTAAGCAGAGAGGCAGGCAGAGAGAGAGGAGGAAGCAGGCTCCCCGCTGAGCAGAGAGCCTGATGTGGGGCTCGATCCCAGGACCCTGAGATCATGACCTGAGCCGAAGGCAGAGGCTTAACCCACTGAGTCACCCAGTGCCCCTCTTCTGTCTTATATAAAATGACAAGTTTCTGTGTTTATCTTAATCATTTACATATGAAGAACCTGGTAAGAGGCAAAAATGTTAAGTAAAAGTAACAAGAAGAATTAACAATAACCAAAAAAAAAAAAAAGAATTAACAATGACCTATATGAATAGCTATATAACATATTTTATATTACATACTATGTCCATGAATTGCTGGAATTGTTAAGAAGTCAGTTTTCCCTAAATTGAGCTAAAGATTCAATAGAATCCAAGTTAAAATTCCAACTTGCTCTTTTATACAAGATGACAAGCTGTAAAATTCATGTGGAATGAAAACAAACCTAGAATAGTACAAGCAATTTTTTAAAAGACGACTGAAGTTGGAGGACTTAGACTACTTGACATCACATACATAGCTATAGCAATCGAGACAGTGCAATTAGGGGCACCTGAGTGGCTCAGGTCATGATCTCAGGGTCCTGGGATGGAGCCCCACGTCGGGCTCTCTGCTTAGCAGGGAGCCCAGTCCCCTCTCTCTTCTGTCTGCCTCTCTGCCTACTTGTGATCTCTGTCAAATAAATAAATAAAATTTTAAGAAAAAAGTGCTATCACTAGCTAAATGATAAGACATATATATATGAAGAGGAGACCCAAATATAGGTGATCAATTATTCTGGACAAAAGTGCCATGGCAATTCAAGAGGAAAGGAAAATCTTACCAATAAACAGTGCTAAATGAGAGATTCATAGATTTTTTAAAAACACATTAGCCCTTATGTAACATAATATACAAAAATTAATTCTAAATGGATCATAGACCTAAAAGAAAATATAAGTAGACAGAGATTTTTTACATAAAACACACTCCACAAAAAACTATCCTTTATTAAAAAATTAACGGGGGCACCTGGCTTAGTTGGTTAAGCATCAGGGAAGTGCAAGTTAAAACTATGAGAAAGTATTATGTACCCATCAGAGTAGCCAACATTAGTAAGACTGATAATAGCTCATGTTGGTGAGGATGTGGAGGAGGAAATGGAACTCTCATACCCAGCCAGTGGAAATGGGAAATAAGACAATTTTTGAAAACTTTGGCAGTTTCTTATAAAGTTAAACATACAACTTCACCATTCTACTTCTACTTAATTTACTCAAGAAAATGAACAGCACATAAGTAAACAGCTTTACTCACAGAAGCCAAAACTAGAAATAACCCAAATTGATAAACCAAATGTGGTATTTTCATATCAGTGGAATACTAATCACGATGGAACACAAGTCATCAGTAAAAAGAAACAACTGATACATACAATAACATGAATGTATCGCAAAATCATTACATTAAGTGGAAGACACCAATTAGAAAAGCATAAAAAAATAAATAAAAAAGAAAAAAGCGTATACACTATATAATTCTGTTCAAAAATTCGAGAAAATGACAAATCTGTAGTGACAGAGCAAATAAATGGTTGTCTGACTAAAGTTTGTGGGCTAATAGAAATATTCTCTATCCTGTGGTACAGAGTCACAGATGTAAACAACTGTGAAAACTCATCACATTGTACACTTTAAAAGGGTACAGTTTATTATACACCAATTATACCAAAATTAGGTTGATTTAAAAATAGCGTAGGGGCATCTGGGTGGCCCAGTGGGTTAATAAGCCTCTGCCTTCCGCTTGGGTCATGGTCTCAGGATCCTGGGATCAAGCCCCGCATCGGGCTCTCTGCTCAGTAGAGAGCCTGCTTCTCTCTCTCCTTCTGCCTGCTTTGCCTACTTGTGATCCCTCTCTCTTTCTCTCCCTGTGTCAAATAAATAAATAAATATTTTTTAAAAATACTTTAAAAATTAGTGTAGAGAGAAGGAGAGCCAAGAAAAACAAAAAATGAAAAATATAGCCAGAAAGGAGGACTAGGTCTGTATTTTTATTCGGCAGCACTACCCTGTCAGGGTTTAAGTAGAATAGACCACAAAATGCAAACCACCACATAATCTGTAATGCTATAGATTGCTACAAATCACTGGATCAGATGGAGTTTTACAAGGGGCAGTTTGTGTCTTCAGAAGCTCACAGTTTCCCCTAGATTCAATCTAGTATTAAAAACGCAGGAAGCTTTTTGTTTGTAGGGGACCTGAGAGCAGGACGAGCAGACTGCTGTAGAGCTGCTGAGACCCGTTCTGAGGCTGAAACACACAGCCAAACCAGCTGCATTCAGATCATACAGCTCCACTACTTAGTAACTGGGAGTCTGGACAAGCTACTCTGCATGCCTGCGTCTGAGTTTTCTCATCCGTAAAATAAGAATAATAGTACCTCAGGAGGTTGTTGTGAAAATTAAATGATTAATATCGGTACCGTTTCCTAAACAAGGCCTGGCACATAATAAGTACTTCATTAAGTACTAGGTATTAATGTTTTCCTCTAATTAAAAAAATATGTGCTTATGGTAGAAATTTGGAAATTACGAAAGTATAAATAGTTAAGTCATTTAAAACCCATTCTTGAAAAATGGAATACAGCTATGTAAATAAGGGATTATGTTAACAGATGTACAAATAGATGTACTGTGGGGGCACCTAAGTGGCTCAGTGGCTCACTGGGTTAAGCCTCTGCCTTTGGCTCAGGTCATGGTCTCAGAGTCCTGGGATTGAGCCCTGCATTGGGCTCTCTGCTCAGTAGGGAGCCGGCTTCCCCCTCTACCTCTGCCTGCCTCTCTGCCTACTTGTATTCTCTGTCTGTCAAATAAATAACTAAAATCTTTAAAAAATAAATAAATAAAGTTCTGTGTAAATTTAGCATAATTTAACCATTCTTCTAATACTGAACCCGTTATAAATAATGATTTTACAAACATCTATCTGTGCACATATTTTTCCACATTTCATTTCTTCAAGAATTCACTGGAGTGGAATTACTAGACCAAAGGTTATAATAATTTTAAGACAAAAGTGGAGCAAGTTGGGCACATGTGTTTTTTAAAGCTTTACTTACTTGAAAAACAGTATGTTTATTTTCTTTTTTTAATTTACATTTATTTACTAGTGATGTACATCTCAAGAGTTTTTAGACATTCATATTTCCTTCACTAATTTTTCTATTAGGTTTCTTCTTCTTTTTTTTTTCTCCTATTAAGTTTCTTCAAGTCAGAGTTAATTTTTATGCAGAGTGCATGGTAGCAATCACTGCAAACCACACTGGAGTTGTTTGTTTTTTTTTTAAATATATCTTAGGGGCGTGTGGGTGGCTCAGTCGGTTAAGCATCTCCCTTGGGTTCAGGTCGTGATCCCAGAGTCCTGGGATGGAAGCCCTGTGCCTGTCTCCCCACTCAGCAGGCAGTCTGCTTCTCCCTCTCCCTCTGCCCTTCCCCCTGCTCATGCTCTTTCTCTTGAATCTCTCTCTTGAATACAATCTTCTTTTAAAAACCTATTTTATGTACACCTCATCCCACGTTTAAAAAATAAGTCCAAAAAACCTTTGAATAACTGTATTTTTTTTTTTTTCTGTTTTTCTGTTGGTTATTTGAATTTTACTATTATGAACACTCTGGTACAAGTCAGGTTTTTGTTTTGTCCTGTATTCTACAGGCTATTTTCTGGGGAATATTTTTCTGAAATGCAAAAATGGAATTACCAGAAAAACTGTCCTGAAGAGACATGTTAACCGAGGACAGCTGATATAACTGCTCTTTAATTATCAATAAATTTTTAAGTACTAAGCAGCAGAAATCGTGTTAAAAATAAATCCTTGCTCCTTAAATTGTCACTTTCTTAAAAAGCTTACAAGAATGTCTGATTTTTTTTAAAAAATCTTTAAAAAAGATTTATATATTTATCTGAGAGAGAGAGAAAATGAGCAGGGGGGAGGGGTGGGGCAGAGGGAGACCAGGAGAAAATCCTAGGTAGACTCCATGATAAGCACAGAGCCCAACGTAGGGCTCAATCCCAGAACCCTGAGATCATGACCTGAGCCAAAATCAAGAGCTGGACACTTAACCAGCTGAGATACCCAGGCACCCCTTGATTTCTTTTTAAAGTTGAAGTTAATCAACTTATCCTTAAATGTAATTTTTGAAGTTTAATTCATTAGAATTAACTGCTTTATGTAGATTAACAAAGTATATTTTTTGACCCATATTTAATTAGTAAAACTGAACCATTATTTCCCAGTGTACTTTTTTTTTTTTAAAGATTTTATTTATTTATTTGACAGAGAGAGAGATCACAAGTAGGCAGAGAGGCAGGCAGAGAGAGGGGGAAGCAGGCTCCCTGCTGAACAGAGAGCCCAATGCGGGATCGATCCCAGGACCCTGAGATCATGACCTGAGCCAAAAGCAGAGGCTTAACCACTCAGCTACCCAGGCACCCCTTTCCCAGTATAAACAAATAAACAAGATTTAACATTCTAAAAGACCTAATCACTTATGAGTTAACTTTCAATGCTCAGTATACCCTCGCCTTTAAATGCCATTACTGCCAGGTTGGGAGATCCAAAAGGCATTACACAATCCGAAGCTTCTGAATAATCACTACTTCAGTATCAAGTGTCGGGTAGGGTGGTGGTAGTAGTCTATCTCTCCTCTGTTCAAACTGTATCACGTACTGGTACAGGGCAAAAAATCTAAAGACGTATAAAAGGATATAATGAATCACTCCTGAGATACAGCACATGCTTCTATCACAGTTCATCATAGGCAGGTTTAGTGGGAGAGGGGAAAGAAAGCATGTTTAATTTGAAAATCCATCCCAAATGTTTCTGGCATGTCCCTTCTGCTTGAGAATCACTATACTACATGATTCATCCTTTTGAGATTTTTGTTCCTCGGTCATTTCCTGCCCAGCTCACAAACCAGCTACTAATGTTATTAGAAGACTGAATATTGCTAAGTGTAACTAGCTTTTGGGTCAGTCATAAGCATATAAAAATGTTCTTAACCATATGTGTCCAGGAGAATTGCTTATGAAGTTAAAAATACTACTAAATGACCCAGCAATTGCACTACTGGGTATTTACCCTAAAGATACAAACATAGTGATCCGAAGGGGCACATGCACCCAAATGTTTATAGCAGCAATGTCTACAATAGCCAAACTATGGAAAGAACCTAGATATCCATCAACAGATGAATGGATAAGGAAGATGTGGTATATATATACAATGGAATACTATGCAGCCATCAAAAGAAATGAAATCTTGCCATTTGTGACGACGTGGATGGAACTAGAGGGTATCATGCTTAGTGAAATAAGTCAATCGGAGAAAGACAACTATCATATGATCTCCCTGATATGCGGACGTGGAGATGTAACATGGGGGGTTAGGGGGATAGGAGAAGAATAAATGAAAGAAGATGGGATTGGGAGGGAGACAAACCATAAGTGACTCTTAATTTCACAAAACAAACTGAGGGTTGCTGGGCGGGGGGTTGTGAGAGGGGGAGGGGGGTTATGGACATTGGGGAGGGTATGTGCTATGGTGAATGCTGTGAAGTGTGTAAACCTGGCAATTCACAGACCTGTACCCCTGGGGATTAAAAATACATTATATGTTTATAAAAAAAATAAATAATTTAAAAAAATACTACTAAAAATATATGCCTCAGTCATACCCCCATAAACTCTAATTGACTCAGGGCTTCCAGCAGCTTGTTTTTATAAAAGCTCTAGTGATGGGTGTTAACTAGATTTTACTGTGGTGATCATTTCATAATGTATACATATATAAAATCATTATTTTATATACCTGAAACTAATATGTCAATTATATCTCAAAAAAAAAAAAAAAAAAAGCTTCATAGGTAATTCTGATACCAACTTTTTCTTGACAACTAGTAGCTTAAGGAAAGGGTAAGGGAGGTGGGGGGAGGGGAAGAATGACATCTTTTTTCTTAAATGATAGGCAGTTCTACATTGGAACAGGGTAGCCACTGACTATACATGAAGCCCATGAATAAGTTTTCATTTTATTATAACCAAAAAGTAAAGTAAACCTACACCTCCTCATAAGACACTAATTATTTCATTCATACAGGAATTTAGGACTGATTTACTTACTGTGTTTTGTATTAAGAAAGAATTAAATGGTGAATTTAGAAATCTGAATCACATATAAAAGTGGGCCTGGTGAAGAGCAAAAGTAATTAAAATTTATACTTAACTAAAATACACCTGGACAACTATTTTTAAACGGATTTACCAAAATGCAGTGCTGCCTTTCATTCATACTAAATTTTATAACTCAATAAATATAAAGTAACATTTAGAAGTCACTCCACAAAGTCATGACCTAGGACCTCTTTATAACACTTAGCAATGAAGTGTAATGTTCAAAATCAGTGTTTTATCAAGTAGAAGACAAATCTGGTGAAAGATGGACTACATAAATGCTAAATAATATGTATCAGAAACTATGGGGGTGAGGAAGTGGGGAACTGAGGAGCAGAAAAGGGTTTTCAGGTAAGATAATCAGATTTTAGTTTAAAAATAAATTCTGGGGGCGCCTGGGTGGCGCCGTAGTTTTAAAGCCTCTGCCTTCAGCCCTGGTCATGATCCCAGGGTCCTGGGATCGAGCCCCACATCAGGCTCTCTGCTCAGCATCTCTTTCTCTGCCTACTTGTCATCTCTGTCAAATAAATAAATAAATAATATTTAAAAATGAATGAATGAATAAATAAATAAATAAATTCTGTCTAGGTGCGCCTGGGTGGCTCAGTGGGTTATAAGCCTCTGTCTTCAGCTCAGGTCATGACCTCAGGGTCCTAGGATGGAGCCCCACATTGGGCTCTCTGCTCTGCAGGGAGCCTGCTTCTCCCACCCCCTCTGCCTACTTGTGATCTGTCAAATAAATAAAATATTTTTAAAAATAAATAAATTCTGTCTAGAGAATTTCTTATTAAACATGTACACTGAACTTGTGCATTTATTTTCAATCCTCTCCAAAATGATACTAAATAAAGAAAAGAAAAAAGAATAGGAGAAAATATCACATTAAAAAAGGCAGAAAAATTTTGGGAGACAGAAGCCCAATTGGGAGAGTAGTAAATGACTTAACAAAAGGGAGAAAAATAAAATCAAGGTGTTTGCAAAAGGAAATACCAATGGGAAACACACTGACTCATAGTGCCAAACATCAAGCATGACCAAGCACTGAAAATTGACAAAACAAAACAAAACCGAATCCTGTCCCATACTGGATTAAATCCATCCCTTAGATGCATGCCCTTTAGGATCTCTTAGAGAAGAATTTACACAGGCCTAGGGAACAATCTTTTAGATATAGACATTTGATAAAGCTCACTTAATGTCTAAATACCCCAGAGAGGGGTGACAAGCTAACCTCATTTAATGTAGGACTTCCTATTGGTATTTGTAATGCCCCATTATTAAATATATGAATGGACAGTCAGTGATTGAAAGACATTTGAGAAAGGACTCTGTGGTAGGGCTACAGTTCCAGAGGTAACACCTTAAAATTTCTGTCCCTGATTATGCAATTATACACTAATCTAGGGACTGCTGTGAAGAGACTTTGCAAATGGAATTAAGGCTATTAATGATCTGATTTAAGGGAGATCACCCCTGATTCTCTCCATGGGTCCAACGTAATCATATGAGGCCTGCCAAACAGAAGACAGGAGAGGTCAGTATCGGAAAGATGAGACAGAAGGAGAGGTTAGACAGATATGAAGAGCAGGAAGGACTGGACTTGCTACAGCTGTTTTTGAAGATGGAGGAAGGAATTTGGGAGGCCTCTAGAAGCTAAGAATGACCCCTGGTAGACAAGCTAGGAGAAAGCCTGGTCCTATAGCCACTTGTAACCACATTCTACCATGAAGAATTCTTTCTCAAAGCCTTCAGGAGGAATACAGCCTTGCTGACACTTTACTTTCAGCTTTATAAGAGTAACTAGAACACCCATCTGAGCCACACTGTGCCCAGACTTTTAAACTACATGAACAGTGACATAACAAATTTGTGTTGTTTTAAGCTGCTAAATTTATGGTAAAATTTGCTATGGCACCAATGGAATGAACGCACAGAGTTTCTACCATGAAAAAGAAAAACAGGGGCGCCTGGGTGGCTCAGCGGGTTAAAGCCTCTGCCTTCAGCTCAGGTCATGATCCCAGGGTCCTGGGATCGAGCCCCGCATCGGGCTCTCTGCTTGGCTGGGAGCCTGCTTCCTCCTCTCTCTCTCTCTGCCTGCCTCTCTGCCTACTTGTAATCTCTATCTGTCAAATAAATAAATCTTTAAAAAAAAAAAAAGAAAAAGAAAAACAACGTGGGGAAGCAGCCATACTGCAAGAAACAGAAGAACAAAACAAAACCTTCTTAAATACAATTCTCAGAAAGTAAGATGATAACATCTATGACAGATGAATAGGATGTTATAAAGAATAACTAGAAATTAACAAATAGATCGTTGGACATACGGTGGAAACAGTTCTAAGGAATGCCTGGCTCAGTTGGTAGAGCACATGACTCTTGATCTTGGGGTTGTAAGTTCAAGACCCACACAGGGTGTGGAGATTACTTAGAAACATTTTTTTTTTAAATCTTAAAAAACAAAACAAAACAAAACAGGGGCACCTGGGTGGCTCAGTGGGTTAAAGCCTCTCCCTTTGGCTCAGGTCATGATCCCAGGGTCCTGGGATGGTGCCCCGCATCAGGCTCTCTGCTCAGCAGGGAGCCTGCTTCCCCTCCTCTCTCTCTCTGCCTGCTTGTGATCTCTCTGTCAAATAAATAAATAAAATAAAAAATCTTAAAAAAAAAAATCAATGGCAAAAAATTAAACAAACAAAACAAAAACAGTCCTTGGGGCACCTGGGTGGCTCAGTTGTTGGGCGTCTGCCTTCAACTCAGGTCATGATTCTAGTGTCCTAGGATCAAGCCCCATGTTATTGTATCATCAGGCTCCCTGCTGATCAGGGAGCTTCTCCTTGCTTCCCCCTCACCAGTTCTCCCCTACTTGTGTTCCCTCTCTGTCTTTCTCTGTCAAATAAATAAAATCTTAAAAAAAAAAAGTTCTAAGAGGGAAATATACAGTATTATATAGGCCTACATCAAGGAACAAAAAAGGTCAAATGAACAAGCTAATCTTATACATAAAGGAACTAGAAAAAGAAGGAAGCCCAAGGTAAATACAAAGAGGAAAATAATAAAAATTAGAGCAGAAATAACTGACACAGAGACTAAAAAAAAAAAACCAGAACAAAAATAACTGAAGAGGTGGTTCTATGAAAAGAGAAACAAAATTGATAAACACTTAGAAAGACTCATCATAAAAAAAGAAAAAGGACCCAAATAAAGGAAATCAGAAACGAAAGAGAAGTAAAAACTGACTCCACAGAAATAAAGGATTCAAGAGAATACTATGAAAAATGATATGCCAACAAACTGAACAACCTAGATTATCTTCTAAAACGGAATCAGGAAGAAATAGAAAATCTGAGCAAACTACTCATAACTAAATAGGTAATCAAAAACTTACCAAAGTCCAGGACCAGATGGATTCAAGTGAATTCTATATTTAGAGTTAACACCTATTCTCCTCCAAGTATTCCAAAAAACAGAAGAGAAAGGAAAGGTTCCAAACATGTATCATGAGACCAGCATTATCCAGCTACCAAAACCAGAAAAAGATAAAACAAAAAGAAGAAAACTACAAGCTAACATCCCTGATGAATGGATGCAAAAATCCTGAAGAAAATCTTAGCAAATCACTTTCAACAATACATTAAAAAGATCATTCACCACAATCAAGTGGGATTTATTCTGGGGATGCAAGGATGGTTCAACATTCACAAATCAACAGGATATACCTTATCAACAAATGAAGGATAAAAGTTACATAATCATTTCAATTGATGCAGAAAAAGCATTTGATAAAATTCAACATCCATTACTGGTAAGATTCTCAAAAAAGTGGGTTTAGACAGAACATACCCCAACATAATAAAGGCCAACTATGAAAAACCCATAACTAACAGTATACTCAGTGGTAAAAAACTGAGAGCTTTGCTTCTAAGATCAGAAACAAGATACCACTTTTATTCAATATAGTACTGCAAGTACTAGAAACAGCAATCACAAATAAGAGGCATCCATATTGGTAAAGAAAAAGTTAAACTGTCACTATTTGCAGGTGACATGATACTATACATAAAAAATCCTAATGACTTTGCTAAATAACTACTAGAAGCAGATAGTAAAATTAAAGGATATAAAATACCCAGAATCCGTAGCATTTCTATATACTAGTAACAAAGTAGCAGAAAGAGAAACAATGGACAGGTATTAAGAAAACTCTGCTTATAACTGCACCAAAAAGAACAAAATACTTAGGAATAAAATTATGAGGAAAAAGACCTGTACTATAAAACAGATGAAAGAAACCGAAGACACAAACAATGGAAAGATATTCCATGCTCATGGATTAGAATTCATACTGCTAAAATGCCCACACTACCCAAAGCAATCTACAGATTCAATGCAATCTCTATCAAAATACCAACATCATTTCCACAAAAATGGGACAAATAATACTAAAATTTTTATGTAACTACAAAAGACCCTGAATAGCCGAAGCGATCTTTTTTTTTTTTTTTAAAGATTTTATTTATTTATTTGACAGGCAGAGATCACAAGTAGGCAGAGAGGCAGGCAGAGAGGCAAGCAGAGAGAGAGAGGAGGAAGCAGGCTGTCCGCAGAGCAGAGAGCCCGATGCGGGACTCGATCCCAGAACCCTGGGATCATGACCTGAGCCGAAGGCAGAGGCTTTAACCCACTGAGCCACCCAGGCGCCCCTAGCCGAAGCAATCTTGAGAAAGGAAAACAAAGCTAAAGGAATCACAATTCCTGAGTTCAAAATATACTATTATAAAGCTCTAGTAATCAAAACATAAAGATAGCATAAAAATGGCATAAAAATAGAGGCATTGGCATAAAAATAGATGCACTGATCAATGGAACAAATAGAGCTCAGAAATAAACCCATGTTTTGTTTTGTTTTGAAAGATTTTATTTATTTATTGGACAGACTGAGATCACAAGTAGGCAGAGAGGCAGGCAGAGAGAGAGGAGGAAGCTGTGGAGCAGAGAGCCCGATGCAGGGCTCGATCCCAGGACCCTGGGATCATGACCTGAGCCAAAGACAGAGGCTTTAACCCACTGAGCCACCCAGGCACCCTAAACCCATGCTTTTACGGTCAATTAATTTTGACAATGGAAGCAAAACAATATAAACAAAAATAAATGTATATGGAAAAGACAGTCCCTTCAATAAATGGAGCCAGGAAAACTGGACAGCTACATGTAAAAAAAATAATGAAACTGGATTACTTTCTAATACCGTATACAAAAATGAACTCAAAATGGATTAAAGACTTAAACATAAGACCTAAAACCATAAAAACTCTAGAAGAGATCACAGGCATTCTCTAACAGTGACCATAACAACATTTTTCTATGTCTCCTGAGGCAAGGGAGACAAAAGCAAAAATAAACTGAGACTATATCCACTCGGCATCAGGGAAATACAAATCAAAACCACAATGAGATATCACCTCACACCAGTCAGAATGGCTAAAATTAACAAGTCAGGAAATGACAGATGCTGGCGAGGATGTGGAGAAAGGGGAACCCTCCTCCACTGTTGGTGGGAATGCAAGCTGGTGCAACCACTCTGGAAAACAGCATGGAGGTTCCTCAAAATGTTGAAAATAGAACTACCCTATGACCCAGCAATTGCACTACTGGGTATTTACCCTAAAGATACAAACATAGTGATCCGAAGGGGCACGTGTACCCGAATGTTTATAGCAGCAATGTCTACAATAGCCAGACTATGGAAAGAACCTAGATGTCCATCAACAGATGAATGGATAAAGAAGATGTGGTATATATACACAATGGAATACTATGCAGCCATCAAAAGAAATGAAATCATGCCATTTGCGACGACGTGGATGGAACTAGAGGGTATCATGCTTAGTGAAATAAGTCAATCGGAGAAAGACAACTATCATATGATCTCCCTGATATGAGGACATGGAGAAGCAACATGGGGGGGTAGGGGGATAGGAGAAGAGTAAATGAAACAAGATGGGATTGGGAGGGAGACAAACCATAAATGACTCTTAATCTCACAAAACAAACTGGGGGTTGCTGGGGGTAGGTGGGATTGGGAGAGGGGGAGCGGGCTATGGACATTGGGGAGGGGAGGCGAACCATAAGAGACTATGTACTCTGAAAAACAACCTGAGGGTTTTGAAGGGTCAGGGGTGGGAGGTTGGGGCAACCTGAGGGTTTTGAAGGGTCAGGGGTGGGAGGTTGGGGGAACAGGTGGTGGGTAATGGGGAGGGCACGTTTTGCATGGAGCACTGGGTGTTGTGCAAAAAGAATGAATACTGTTACACTGAAAAAATAAATAAAATGAAAAAAAAAAATTAAAATCTTTAAAAAAAAAATAAACTGAGACTATATCAAAATAAAAAGCAATTGCACAGCAAAGAAAACCATCAACAAAACAAAAGGCCACCTACAGAATGGAAGAAGATATTTGCAAATGATATATCCAATAAGGGGTTAATATCCAATATATATAAAGAACTCATACAACTCAACATCAAAAAACAATCCAATTAAAAAATGGGCAGAGAACCCTAACAGATACTTTCCCAAAATTCAGATAGCCAAAAGACACATGGAAAGATGCTCAATACCACTAATCTTCAGGGAAATGAAAATCAAAATCACAGTGAGATACCATCTAACACCTGGTCAGAACAGTTAAAATCAAAAAGACACGTAACAAGTGTTAGCAAGGCTGTGGAGAACAAGGAACCCTCGTGTACTTTTGGTTGGAATGTAAATCAGTACACCCACTATAGAAATCAGTATGGAGTTTCCTTAAAAAATAACAGAACTACCATATGATCCAGTAATTCCACTACTGGGTACTTACCCAAAGAAAATGAAAACAGAAATTCAAAAAGATACACGCACCACTGTTTATTTGGAGCATTATTTACAATAGCTAAGATATGAAAGCAACCGGTTTCCAGTGACAGATGAATGGATAGGAGGATGTGGAGTGTGCACGGGTACACACGTATATGAATGTTATGCAGCCATAAAAAGGATGAAATCTTCTATTTGCAACAACATGGATAGACCTAGAAGGTACTATGCTCAGTGAAATGAGACTGAGAAAGACAAATACTATATGATATCACTCACATGTGGAATCTAAAAAAAAAAAAAAAAGTTAATTAACAAAAAGTAGAATCAGATCTATAAATACAAAGAACTGATGGTTGCTGGAGGTGAGGGGCTTGGGGGGGATGGACAAAACGGGTTAAAAGGAGTAGGAGATACAGACTTCCAGTTATGGGATGAATACTAAGTCATGGGAATAAAAGGCAGTGTAGAAATATAGTCAATGATAATGAAATAGCACGTATGGTAACATATGGTAGCGACTCTTGTGGTGATCACAACATAATGTATAAACTTGTTAGATCTCTAAGTTGTACACCTGAAACTAATGTAATACTGTATCGACTATAATAATAAAAAAAAAGGGATCTTGGATATTAACAATGGGGAGAGAGCCTCCTTTTTTTTTTTAAGATCTTATTTATTTATTTGAGAAGGAGAGAAAGAATGAGCAGGGGGAGGGGCAGAGGGAGAAGCAGGCTCTCTGTTGAGCAGGGAACCCACCTTGAGGCTCAATCCCAGGATCCTGGGATCATGACTTGAACCAAGGCAGATGCCTAACTGGCTGAGCCACTTAGGCACTCCCTCCAATCCCCCTTTTTAAAGAATTTATTTATCTATTATTAAAGAGAGAGAGAGAGAAGGGTCCTTTTCCTTCAATTTCTTTTTTTTTTTGGTTGAGGTTTGAATTTATATAAAATCCACAAATCTTAAATGTATTCATCAATATCTGGGTAACAAACCTCCAGATAAAAATACAGAACAATGGAAATTTAAATTTGATAACCACAATAAAAAAATCCAATGGAGACATTAAGTCAGGTAAAAGGACCAATCCAACAACAACGTCTGACTAATTACTAGTTATGGAGAGAACAGAGAAAGCAAAAGGGAAGAATTAGGGGATATTACCATGAAATTTCAACATGGTAGGGAAAAGAAAAGATCCTGAAACTAATTTCCAAAGGAAAAAAGCAGCCTACAAAAGGATGAAAAAAAAATTAACAACACTATCAGGGGGTGCCTGGGTGGCTCAGTCATTGAGCCTCTGCCTTTGGCTTGGGTCCTGATCCCAGAGTCTTGGGATTGAGCCCCACACGGGGCTCTCTGCTCACCAAGAGGCCTGCTTCTCCCTCCCCCACTCCCTCTGCTTGTGTTCCCTCTCTGTGTCTTCGTCAAATAAATAAAATCTTAAAAAAAAAACAAAACACCACTATCAGGACTATTAATAGCAATGCTGGAAGCAAAAACGCTATGTAACAATGACTTCCCAATTTTGAGGAAAAATAATTTTCAACCCAACTATTCTATCAAAGGACAAAATGGTAACACCTCAAAATTTTATATCTCATTCACCTTTTTTCTACTATGCTGATGGAGGATCTAGTCCACCAAAATAAGTGAGCAAATCAATACTGGGAAAATGCAAGGATCAAATAGAAAGGAGAAGACATTTTGCTTGGACAGTAATGAAGAGCTGTCCCGGAGCTACAACCATATGGCTTAGCCTAGAAAGCATCCACTTCAGACTGGAGCAGGAGGATAGAGGGGCTTCAGACTGTCTAGGAATAAAAAAAAGGGGGCAGGGAGGAGATTACTACAGAGAATGCAGAAGAATCAGCACTGGATATAGGTTGAAAACTAAGTAAATGATAAACAAATAGGCATATGAGATAATAAAGTATAAATTCTGGTTCACCAAGTAAAAAGATTTACTTTGTTGAAATAATGTAAACAATAATTATTTAGTCAAATATTTTAATAGTTATAAGAAGAGGGAAAAGAAACATTTGGGTAAAAAGCAATGAGCAAATATCTAAAACTAATAAATCAAGAAATAACATTACATTATTTCGAATTATGGAAATAAAAGTCAAACAAAAGAGTGGAAAATGGAATTAATGTGATTAAGAGATGGGCAGAAAAGTGGTTTTTTAATGTTTTAAGCCCCCCTTTTTTTCAAGTTTTAAATTCCAGTTACTTAACATGAGGTGTAATAGTTTCAGGTGTAGAATTGAGTGATTCATCACTTACATACAACACCCAGTGCTTGTCACAAGTGCCCTCCTTGATGCCCATCACCTATTTAACTCCCCCCACACCCTATGTCATAAGCTGCCCTCCCTTTTTGAAGATTTGTTTATTTAATAGAGAGAGTACACGAGAGCAAGGTGGGAGGAGAGGGGCAGAGGTAGGAGAGAGAGAATCTCAAACAGACTCCCCACTGAACATGGAGCCCGATGCAGGGCTCGATTCCACAACCCCAAGATCATGACCTAAACCACAATCAAGAGGTGAGCATTTAACCAACTGAGCCACATGGGCACCACCCCCCATTTTTAAAAGATTTTATTTATCTGAGGGACATCTGGGTGGCTCAGTTAAGCATCTGCCTTCGGCTGTGATCATGATCTAAAATCGGGGATCGAGCCTCAGATTGTGCTCCCTGTTCAGCAGGGAGCCTGCTTCTCTCTTCCCTCTGCTGCATCCACCCCCCCCCCCCCCCCCCCCCCGCCCTTGTGCTCTCTGTTAGGTAAATATAAATAAAACCTTTTTAAAAAAACAAAAACAAAAGTATTTGAGAGAAAGCACGCACAAGGGAGGGGGGGGTGGAGGAAGGGGAGAGAGACAAGCAGACTCCCGCTGAGCATGGACCTCCCCACCCCCACCGCAGGGCTTGATCCTGGGATCCCAAGATCTTGACCTGAGCCAAAGAAGTTAGATGCTCAACCAACTAAGCCACCCAGGTGCCCGTCATAAGCCCTTTTAACTTTAACTCTGCATCTGCTGCTCTGATTTAAAAAAAATTCAAAATCTTGCTGCTTACTGTATGAAGTATGTGGAAGGAACAAGATGAATAGAGGAAGCTGCTGAACATTCTAGGGGAGAGATGGTAGTGGTGTGGTCTATTACAGTAGTGGGGATGGCAGAGACAGAAAGATGTGCAAAGATTCAAGATCTGTCCAAGAGCCAAATAACACTTCTAGGTGATGAGATGAGATGAGTAGATGAGAAAGACAGTGGTGCTAAGGATGAATGATGCCCAAGTTTCTGGTATGTTTATCTGGGATGGTGGTGCTTTTTACTACTGTGGAGACTTCTGAGGGTCAGTGTGGAGAAGTACAGAGATTTCAGAAGGAATAGCATTAGCTCAGTTCTGAACATATTTAACTTGAAATTTCTGTGGGAAGAAATTGTTATTAAATATAATGAGCAAATGATGGCTTTCTAGAAAGGTATAATGCTGGAAGAAAATAAAGAATGAAGGGTCTCAAATAAGATAGGAGTAATAGGAACTTGATTTACCCCCCTGCTTTATTTAAACAGCAAGGAGGGGGAAAAAATCACTTTTCAGACATTAGACAACAAGGAGCACAGGACAGAAGAGAAAAAACAAAACAACACAAAACAAAACCAGGATGAGTCCTTGCAGTACACCAGCTCGCTCCTTAGCAGTAACTTAGGGCAGAGAAGGGGCACACAGAGCCAGGAATTCAAGGAGGCCAAGATGCATATAATTCGTGAGTCAGAACACTAAAGAAAAGGGAAAACTATGGAGAGAACACTGAAAAGCTGCTGTTACCCACTGAAGTCTGTCTGAATACTGATCTGTGTATTTATATGTGGGAAAGGCCTCCTGAAACACAGGGTATTGAAAAGAATCCTAAAAAGAGGTCCAGAGCTAATGGTGGCTCTGGACCTACCCCAAAGAAGGTTAAAAGTATCAAAAGGGTCCAAATGATTCCAAGTAATTTAACTTTTTTTAAAAAAAAAGATTTTATTTATTTATTTGACAGAGAGAGAGATCACAAGTAGGCAGAGAGGCAGGCAGAGAGAGGGGGAGGCAGGCTCCCAGCTGAGCAGAGAGCCCAATGCAGGGCTCCATCCTAGGACCCTGAGATCATGACCTGAGCCAAAGGCAGAGGCCTAACTCACTGAGCCAGCCAGGCGCCCCAGTAATTTAACTACTGACCCTCCCAAAAAAGAAAGCAAGCCAGCACTACTTAAAAGGGATACGAAAAGATATCCAGCCACCAAAATATACAAATTTAATAAAGCCTGGCATTTGATCAAACATTACCAGATATAAAAGAGGCAGGAAAATACAACCCATTACCAGCATTAAGGGGAAAAAAATAAAGTAACAGAAGTAACTATCTATGATGATAGAATCAGTAATGAAAGATATTAAAACAGCTATCAGAAATAGTCTATATAATAGAGGAAAGCATAAACATAATGAGAAAAATGAAAGATTTCTAGATTTTTTAAAGGTCAAAACCAAACTTCTGGTAATGAAAAATACATATGAAATGAAAACTACACTGGATGGGGTTGACAGCAGATTAGCAAGGTATCAGTGAATATGAAGATAAAAATGGGCACTATCCAAAATGAAAATACAGAGAATGAAGACTGGGGAAAAAAGAAATAAACAATAATAATCACCCTAACATACATGAAACTAGAGTCCCGCAAAGGATGGGAGTTGTGGGAATGGACACTAAAAATTATTTGAAGAACTGATAAACTACGTTTGGGGCACCCCGGGTGGCTAAGTCCGTTAAGCATCCAACTCTTGATCTCAGTGTCGTGAGTTCAAGCACCATGTCAGGCTCCAATTGGATATGGAGCCTACTTTAAAAAAAAAAAAAGAAAGAAACATTAAACTATCCAAGTTTGATGAAAACCATAAACCCACAGATCTAAGAAATGCAAGGAACCTAGAACAGAATAAACCTAAAGAAAACTATGCCAGGACGATAGAATTAAATTGCTTAAAAAAAAAAAAAAAAAAAAACTGAGTAAGAATAAATTCCTGAAAGACTAACAGAGAAAGCACACAGAAGAATAAATAAAATAGTAATAAAAACTTCTCAGAAATTACATGAACCAGAAGACAACAGAAAGACATGTGAAAATTACTGGAGGGGGAAGAAATTTATGATTTTTTTTTTACCCAGCTGCAATATCTTATAAAAATGAAGACAAAAATCGAGACTTCTGTAGACAAACAAAAGGTGAAAAGTATCACCAGCAGACCTGAACTATAATTGGGTTATATGAAGTTTTTCAGATAGAAGAAAAAGGATACCAAATGAAAAGTATTCTCAAAGACCATTAAAAAATGGTAAATGTGTGAGAAATTAGAAAGACCATTTTTCTGGGGCACACATCCAACTCTTGGTTTTGGCTCAGGTCATGAGACTGAGCCTCAAGTCAGGCTCTGCACTCAGCATGGAGTCAATCTGAGATTCTTTCCCTCTTTCTCTGCCCCTCCCCTGCTGCTTGCACATGCACACACTCTCTCAAAATCTTAAAAAAAAAAATTTCCTTACTTTCTACTACTTTGAAAAGACAATTATTGCTTCACAGGAAAATAACAACATATGGTGACTTTCCTGAATATGTGGAAGTAAAATATATGATAGTACCAAAAAGGACAGGAAAGGGGATATAGAACTTATTATTGAAAGATTATTATACTTTGTGCATGTAATGCTATACTATTTGAGCATTTGCTGTGATTAAATTATTCATATACTATAAACTCTAGAATATTAAAAGGCAAAAAAAAGCAGTAAAATCTACTTAAGTCATGGGTAGAAATAAATATTAACTTTAACAAACCCCTGTCCATCAAAACAAAACAAAAAAATCGAACATGTAGAAATTTAAAAATAAAATACTGTAAGTAAAACAAATACACATGGCAGACTTAAACGAACCACAGTGATAATCACATTAAATATAAATGGTCTAAACAGTTTATAAAAGGGCAGGGATTGTCAGAATTAAAAAAGCAAGTTCTAGCTATACTTTGTTTACAAGAAACCTAATTTAAAGCCATAAATTAAAAGAAACAGGATAATAAAAAATACTAATACCAACCAAAAGATAGCTGCAGCACTTTTTAAATATAGACAAGGTATATTCCAAAGCTATTATCAGAAATACAGGTCATTTCAGTGTTAACAGAGAAAATTCATCAAGAGGACAAAACAATTTTAAATGTGTGCATATACTAATAATATTTTTCTTGTTTGTTTTTTGTTTTTAAATATTTTATTTATTTATTTGACAGAGATCACAAGTAGGTGGGGTGAGGGGAGCGGGCTCCCCACTGAGCAGAGAGCCCGATGCGGGGCTCGATCCCAGGACCCTGAGATCATGACCTGCGATGAAGGCAGAGGCTCAACCCACTGAGCCATCCAGGCATCCCTACTAATAATACTTTGATAAAACTGACAGATGTGAAAGGAGCAAGAACAAACCAACAATTATAGCTGAAGACTGCAACATCCCTTTGCTTTTCAACCAACTTTGCCTGTCATTTATAAAGCATTCCCACCCAATGATAACATACATTCTTTCCACATGCACACAGAAAGCTTCCTGTTTGGGGATAAGCCTCACTTGACGATGATGTGTTAATCTTTTATCACTAGGCCTGATTTAAAATTTTGTTAACGATTTTTAGGTCTATGAATAAAAATCATAAAAGAGATCATAAACTTGTCTTCATCAAAATTAAAATTTATGTTCAAAAAAACTTAAAAATTAAAAAATAAACCACAGTGAAAAAGTATTTGCAAAACATAAATCCAATAAATTTTCTATATCCAGAATATCTAAAGAAGTGCTTATAACTCAGTAAAATGACAACATAATTTTTTTCTTTTAAAAAGGGGAGGCAAAGGATTTAAACAGATACTTTATGAAAAAAAGACATATGGGTAATCATGTGAAAAGATCCTCAACATCCAACATCACTAGTCTTCAGCATAATATAGTCACCAGCACTTACTACTCTACATCCACTAGAATAGCTAAAACTAGAAAATGCTGCTAGATGTTTTAAGTGGTTCTTCATTTCTTTTTCATCTTTATCATTATAGAAAAAGTAGTCATCATTACTCCTAAAACAAGCCTTTTGCATTAGAATCTTTATGTACAAATTAAGCTACCAAAATGAAATTACTCAAATTTTTTAAAGAATATTTTTAAACACAACTGAATTTGAGTTAATTAGAGTTCTGTTCCACTGCTACTACTGTCTACTACTATCCACTACTACTATCCCTATCAAATAGATATCTTTGTAAGAACAGAAAGGAAAAAGTATGAACGAATTAGTATTGGTCAAGACTCAAATTGTTTATGTACTGATGATACGAAATGGCAGCATAGTGCCTCTATGTAATTGTCAGTTAAACTTTGGGAGAATTTTCATTTCTTCTCTACATTTGTAGAGCCTACACCTTCAAAACATATTACATCAAAGAGCTTAAAGTACTTGTGCCTAGCCAAAAGTGGTTCTTTCAAGGAAAAAAAGGAACTATAACTAAAAACCTCACTTAATCATTACATAAAAGTATTTTCTTAAGTTAAATTTTTAAAGAAAGGCAATATAATTTTTTTACTAAATAAAACACTTGAAAGCCAATCTGCCAAAACTCACATAAGAAATAATCTGAAGAGACCTGTGTCTATTAAAGAAATTGAATCAATAATTAACAACCTCGCAAAACAGAAAGCACTAGGGCCAGACTGGTTTACTGGTGAATTCTACCAAACACCTTTCTGGTTCTACTGAGATACTGAGATACCTTTATACAATTAAGGTATACAGCATCGTAACTTGACTTACGTACACTGTGAAGTAATCACCACAGTAAGTTAACAACCACCCTTTAATATAAGTAAACACACACATGCACACACACAAAATCTTTGTGACTAGAACTCTTAGCTTTCAAATATACCATACCAGCATTAACTATAGTCTTCATGTCATACATCACATCCCCAGTACTTACTTATCTTACAACTGAAGTGTGTACCTTTGACCACTTTCATCCAATTCCCCCCACTTCCCACCTTCTGCCTCTGGTAACCACAAAAATTATCTCTCTTTTAGCTCTTTTGTTTTTGTTTTGGGTTCCACATATAACCAAGATTATACAGTATTTTTCTCAGACTTTTCTTCACTTAGCATAATGACTTCAAGGTCCAGCAGTGTTGTCACAAATAGCAGGATTTCCTTCTTTTTTATGGCTGAATAATAACTGTGTTTGTGTATCACAACTTTTTTATCCATTCACCTGTCAGTGAATACTTACACTGTTTCCTTGTCTTGGCCATTGCAAAAAAACGCTGCTATGAATGTGGGGATGCAGATATCTCTTCACTATAGTTGTTTCATTCCCTTCAGTTATAATCCAAAAGTACAATTGCTGGGTTGTATAGTAGTTCTATTTTTAATTTTCTGAGGAATTTCCATACTGTTTCCATTGGGGCTAGGTTCCTTTTTCTCCATATCCTTGCCAGTATTTATCTGTTTTTTTGACAATAGCCATTCTAACAGGTATGAGGTGACACGGCATTGTGGTTTTGTTTTGTATTTCTCTAATGATTAGTGATATTGAACACTTTTTCATGTAACTGTTGACTATTTGTATATCTTCTTTGGGAAAATGTCTATTCAGGTCCTTTACCCATTTTTAATTGGATTTTTTGGGGGGTTTTTTTGTTTGTTGTTTTTTGTTTTTTTCTTTTTTTTTTTTCTCATTTTATTTATTTTTTCAGCGTAACAGTATTCATTCTTTTTGCACAACACCCAGTGCTCCATGCAAAACGTGCCCTCCCCATTACCCACCACCTGTTCCCCCAACCTCCCACCCCTGACCCTTCAAAACCCTCAGGTTGCCCCAACCTCCCACCCCTGACCCTTCAAAACCCTCAGGTTGTTTTTCAGAGTCCATAGTCTCTTATGGTTCGCTTCCCCTCCCCAATGTCCATAGCCCGCTCCCCCTCCCCCAATCCCACCTCCCCGCAGCAACCCCCAGTTTGTTTTGTGAGATTAAGAGTCATTTATGGTTTGTCTCCCTCCCAATCCCATCTTGTTTCATTTATTCTTCTCCTATCTCCTACCCCCCCATGTTGCTTCTCCATGTCCTCATATCAGGGAGATCATATGATAGTTGTCTTTCTCCGATTGACTTATTTCACTAAGCATGATACGCTCTAGTTCCATCCACGTCGTCGCAAATGGCAAGATTTCATTTCTTTTGATGGCTGCATAGTATTCCATTGTGTATATATACCACATCTTCTTGATCCATTCATCTGTTGATGGACATCTAGGTTCTTTCCATAGTCTGGCTATTGTAGACATTGCTGCTATAAACATTCGGGTACACGTGCCCCTTCGGATCACTATGTTTGTATCTTTAGGGTAAATACCCAGTAGTGCAATTGCTGTTTTTTGTTTTTTTCTACTGAGTTATATGAGGTCTTTCTATAATTTAGATATTTACAAATATTAGATTTGTAAGTATTTTTTCTTATTCAGAGATTTTCATTCTGTTGACTGTTTCTTTTGCTGTGCAGAAATTTTTTGGTTTGATACAATCCTACTTATTTATATTTGCTTGTGCTTTATGTGTTATAACCAAAAGTCACCACCAGAACCCATGTCAAGGAGTTTTCCTATCTAACAAACACTTAAGGAAGAAATTGTATTAATTCTCTAAAATCTCTTTTGCAAGATAAAGTGGAGGGAATACTTCCTAATTCATTCCATGAGGTGAGCATTACTCTAATACCAAAATCAAAAGCTTTATAAAAAAAACTACAGACCAATATGTAGGCAAAATCTTCAAAGTATTAGCAAAGAGACTTCAACAATGCATAAAAAGAATCGCACACTGTGACCAAATGAGATTTATGCCAACTATACAAGAGTGGTTCAAGATCCAAAAATCAACATAATCCATCTCATCAAAAGACCAAACAAAAAAGACTAAAGAAAACTCACATGAACACATCAAAAGATATAAATAAAAAAAGCATGACAAAACCCAATTTCAAGTTCATGATTAAGAACTCAGTAAACTAGCAAGCATTCTCAGCTTGATTAAAAAATACCTACAACCCCCACCCCCAAAAAACCCCTACAAAACCCTTTAGCAAAGGACATACTTAACAATGATAAACTTGAAGCTTTCCCACTAAGATCAAGAACAACGCAAGGATGTCCTCTTTTACCATGGCTATTCAACATCTTACACTACTGACTAGCTAATGCTGTAAGACAAGAAAAGAAAAAAAAGTATATAGATTGGGAAGGAAGAAGATGGTCTTCATTCACAAATATAATCATCATTCCTACAGAAAATTCAGAGGAATCAACAAAATAATTACAGGAAGGTTGCAGGACACATAGTAATTTATAAAAATATATTACTTTCCAATATTCCAGCAATGAACAAGTGTAAATTGAAATATAAAACACAATACTACTTCCATTAACACATAAAAAATACTTAAATATAAATCTAACAAATATGTATAAGATCTAAATGAGGAAAACTATAAAACTGTGATGAAAGAAATAAAAAAATAAATGGAGAGATGCTCCACATTCAAGTATATGAAAATTCAATATTTTAAGATATCAGTTCTTCTCAATCTACAGATTCAATGTAATCAAAATCCCAGCAAGTTATTTTATGGATACCAACAAACTGTTTCTAAGGTTTATATGGAAAGGTAAAAGACCTAGAATAGCCAAATCATACTGAAAGAGAAAATCAAAGTTGAAGGACTGATGATACATGACCTCAAGACTTACTACACGCTATTATAATGAAGACAGGGTGCTACTGGCAAAAAAAAAAAAAAAAAAAGGAGCAAATATATCAATGGAACAGAATGTAGTACCCAGAAATAAACCAATATAAGTACAGTCAAGTGATCTTTGACAAAAGAGCAAAGGCAATATAACAAAAGATAATTTTTCAATATATGATGCTAGAACAACTGCACATCCCATGCAAAAAAGGGTATCTAGACCCAGGCCTTACAAGCTTCACAAAAATTAACTCAAAATGGATCACAGTTCTAAATGTAAAACACAAAATGATAAAACCCCAGATAACACAGAAAAAAAAAATTCAGATGATCTTGGGTTTAGTGATGGCATTTTAGATATGACAATAAAGATGTGATCCACAAAAGAAGTAACTGATAAGCTAGACTTCATTAAAACTAAAATTTTCGCTTTTTTCTGCCCGTGGACGCTGCAGAGTAAGCATCGTTAAAGTCTCCCCTCCCACCACCGTCATGTCTAAGTCAGAGTCTTCCAAAGAGCCTGAACAGCTGCAGAAGCTCTTCATCGGAGGTCTGAGCTTTGAAACAACCGATGAGAGTCTGAGGAGCCATTCTGAGCAATGGGGAACACTTATGGACTGTGTGGTAATGAGAGATCCAAACACCAAGCGCTCCAGAGGCTTTGGGTTTGTCACATATGCCACTGTGGAGGAGGTGGATGCAGCGATGAATGCAAGGCCACACAAGGTGGATGGAAGAGTTGTGGAACCAAAGAGGGCTGTCTCAAGAGAAGATTCTCAAAGACCTGGTGCCCACTAAACTGTGAAAAAGATTTTTGTTGGTGGCATTAAAGAAGACACTGAAGAACATCATCTAAGAGATTATTTCAAACAGTATGGGAAAATTGAAGTAACTGAGATCATGACTGACCGAGGCAGTGGCAAAAAGAGGGGTTTTGCTTTTGTAACATTTGATGACCATGATTCTGTAGACAAAAACTGTCAAAAATACCATACTGTGAATGGCCACAACTGTGAAGTAAGGAAAGCGCTCTCTAAGCAAGAGATGGCTAGTGCTTCATCCAGCCAAAGAGGTCGAAGTGGTTCTGGAAATTTTGGTGGTGGTCGTGGAGGTGGTTTTGGTAGGAATGACAACTTTGGTCGCGGAGGAAACTTCAGCGGTCGAGGTGGCTTTGGTGGCAGTTGAGGTGGTGGTGGATATGGTGGCAGTGGGGATGGCTATAACGGATTTGGTAATGATGAAAGCAACTTTGGAGGTGGCGGAAGCTATAATGATTTTGGCAATTACAACAATCAATTCTCAAATTTTGGACCCATGAAAGGAGGCAATTTTGGAGGCAGAAGCTCTGACCCTTATGGTGGTGGAGGCCAATACTTCGCCAAACCACAAAACCAAGGTGGCTATGGTGGTTCCAGCAGCAGCAGTAGCTATGGCAGTGGCACAAGGTTTTAATTACCGCCAGGAAACAAAGCTTAGCAGGAGAGGAGAGCCAGAGAAGTGACAGGGAAGCTACAGGTTACAACAGATTTGTGAACTCAGCCAAGCACAGTGGTGGCAGGGCCTAGATGCTACAAAGAAGACATGTTTTAAACAATACTCATGTGTATGGGCAAAAAAAACTCGAGGACTGTATTTGTGACTAATTGTATAACAGGTTATTTTAGTTTCTGTTCTGTGGAAAGTGTAAAGCATTCCAACAAAGGGTTTTAATGTAGATTTTTTTTTGCACCCATGATGTTGATTGCTAAATGTAATAGTCTGATCATGACGCTGAATAAATGTGTCTGTTTTTAAAAAACAAAAAACAAAAAACAAAAAAACTAAAATTTTCTACTCTCTGAAAGAAATTGTCAGAGAATAAAAAGACAAGCCAGACACTGGAATAAAATATTTGCTAAAGGAATATCTAATACAGCACTATTTTCCAAAACACTGTATTAAGAACTCTAAAAATTTGACAGTAAGGAAACAAACAACCTGGTTAACAAAATGGGCCAAAAGGAACACCTAGATGGCTCAGTCGGTTAAGCACCTGACTCTTGATCTCATTGTCATAAGTTCAAGTTCCCACACTGAGCTCCACATTGTGCATGAGAGCCTACTTAAAAAAAAGAAAAAAATAGACTGAAGACCTTAACAGACACCTCCATAAAAAAGATGTACAGATAGCAAATGACCATATGAAAAGGTGCTCCACATCCTACGTCATCCAAGAAATACAAATTAAAGTAACAATGAAATGTCATGGCACATTTATTAGAATGGCCACAATCCAGAACATGACCATCAAATGCTGGTGAGGATTCAGAGCAAGAACTCTCATTCACTGCCGGTATGAATGCCAAATGGCATGGCTACTTCGGAAGACAGTTTGGTGGTTTCTTAAAGAATTAAACATATTTTTTTCCTATGTTCAACAACCACACTCCTTAGTATTTACCTAAAGGAACTGAAAACAAATGCCCATACAAAATCCTCCACACAGATGTTTATAGTAGCTTTACTTGTTACTGCAAAGCTTGGAAAAAACTAGCGATGCAGGTTCTGTAGCTATGTAAGATAAACAAACTGTGGTACATCCAGACAATGGGATATTATTCAGTGCTAAGTGAACTGGACTATCAAGCCATGAGAAGACATGAAAGAAACTTAAATGCATATTACTATGCGAAAGAAACAATCGGAAGAGACTACATACTGTATGACTCCAATTGTATGATATTCTGGAAAAGCCAAAACTACAGAGACAATAAAGAGATCAGTGATTGCCAGGAGGTAGGGGAGAGGGAAGAGCACAGATTTTTAGGGCAATGAAACTGCTCTGTATGATACTATAATGATGGATACATGTCATGTCTTTGTCTAAACCCACAGACTGTTAATGGGACTCTCTGTACTTTCTGTTCAATTTTGTTTATAAAGTTTATGAACTAAAGAAACAGATAAATGATATAAATGGGTAAGTAAAAAAAAAACCTTAAATGACTAATAGAGATACAGAAATATACTTAACTTTATGAACTAAAATGAAATACTGTATTTTTTCACTCAAAAAAGTAAACATTAAAAACTGACAATATTCAAATGTTAGTGATGATTTGGGACAGTGGGTTTTCATATGTTGCTGGCTATAATGTAAATTGGTACAGCAGTCCCCCCTTATCCATTATTTCATTTTCCATGGTTTCAGTTAATTGTGATCTAGAAGCAGATGATCCTTCTTCTGATGTACCATCCAGCCTAATGCTGTATCACAGTGCCTATATCCTTCACCTCACTTCATCTCATCCCGTAGGCATTTTATCATCTCACATCATTACAAGATAAAGAAGCCTGAGTCAGTATAATAGGATATTTTGAGGAACAGACCACATTCACATGACTTTTATCATAGTGTATTATTATAATTGATCTACTTTGTTTATTATTGTTAATCTCTTACTATACCTCATTTATAAATTAAACTTTATCATAGATATGTATGTATAGGGAAAAAACAGTAGATATAGGGGTGCTATCTGTGGTTTCAGCCATCTACCAGGGGTCTTGGAACATATCCCTCACAGAGAAGTAGGGGACTATTGTATAACCACTTGAGAAACTCCTGCATAAAAATACAAACTGCAAAAAGAAAAATACCCAAAGACTTATGGCAGTATACTGTTTATGGATATATAAACACAAATATATGAAGAAATGCATGTACACATGTGTGTGCTGATGTATTTTTAAAAGTACTAGAAGGATACATACTGACTTATGATAGTGGTTGCTTTGTGAAGGGAAATTATAAGAATGTGACTCACGAACTTTATTATTCTGACTTTTAAAAAGTTTTGCAAAATGTCAGTTATTAATTCTAAGCTAACAGGAATTAGGTAATTTTCATATAATCCCTTATACTTTTCGGTATCTTTATTTTTTCCTAAAAATCCCATTAAGCATAAAAAACACTATAATTTCAGTCATTAGATCAAAACAGTACTATTCTACATCTCCCCTAAATCTATGGTATAAAAGAATTATGTACTAGTGATAATGGCAATAGTTCATTTTCTCTGATAGTTGAATACTTCCTGTCATATGACAACTGGGTCAGCCAAAAGTAGTCCACATTTCATTTCAGAAAGCATAAATAGAATCACTACAAGTGTTCAAGTTGTAGTTGAACTTCAAGTTCAAGTTGCTTAAGGAAGATAACACTCATGGTCATTTCCTTAGGAGCTATGTCAGGCCTTCAGTGAAGGAAGTGACACTATGTGCCTGAATCACCAAAATCAAATAGTGATTTATGTGAAGGAAACATTGCAAAACCTACATCCTGAAAATAATGCCTTTTTTCTTTTCCTTCCCAAGAAATAAAAATTAAGTCATCAGAATGAAGTATTACATAATACATTACCTGATACACTTCTAGTAAGGAAAGAATCCTGTTCCATCTTACCTCAATATTTCTTTATCTTAAAGTAATAAAAAACTTTCAAGAATAAAGTGAAAAACTGACATATACATACAGACATAGCTCACCCAACCTACTCTTTGAAATAAGCTGTTAATCATCAGTCATACATACATCACACCACTAATACTTTCATGAAGAATTTGATACTTACTAAAAGTCTTACAGATGTCAGAAACAGCTTTGAAGACTCTATCAGAGAAATTCACTTTCACCTTCACATACTTCATGTTTGGAAGCTGCAGGCGGAGCAGTTTGTGCTGGGGGGTGAACTGAAGCTTAGCATCTGCCTGAATGCCATACTTATCCAAGGTCCAATGTGTCTTAAGAAGCCAAGTTCTCTTCTTTTCCCACCAGAGAGCATGGTCAGACCAGTCCTTTTTTACATCTATTAAAAAACAAGCAATAAACAAAACACTTAGACCACCCTTTTTTACATCTATTAAAAAACAAGCAATAAAAAAAAACTTAAAAATCACTAAGATTACCTAGAGAGAAATTATAAGAAGAAAGCTAAATTGGGTATTTAATACAAGCAACTAATTAAATACGAAGTGTCTGTTATGTGATAGATAAAAAAGAAATCCTAAAGAGCTGAGAAAACACTGTGCCCTTGAAAGCCATACATAACGTAGCTGAGGCAGAGTACACAGTGTAACTAATCATCAGGTACAATATAGGGCACAAGGATGAAGAGAGAATACACTGCAGTCACTCAGAAAACAAAGGGAACCCTGGGAACGAGACTCGGAAAAATTAATAATGAAGTGGAGTCAGCAGGTTCTAAGCCCAGCCTTAAGGAAAGGACAATATTCTGATAAAGCCGGTGAGAAGGCTGAGGTTTGTTTATGAGGCTGCAAATGTGTGTTGAGGTGTACAAGGAGTAGTGAAGACTAAGATGGGGAATCCAAGTGAACAAAAACCAATATCCTAGGTGAAGAGTATGGAGAAAAATGTCCACGAGTAAGTGAAAAAAAAAACAAAACAAAACACTACATCCCAAATATACAAGCTGTCCCAAATACATTTCCAGAGAAGTAACTTACAAGTTACATCAACCCAACTTTTTCCCCAACATATTCTGATACAAGTGTAAAAGAAAATGTTATTATCTCTTAAACGATTTAACAGCCTTATGCAATTAAATGAAATGAAACCAAATAAAAGAATAAACACAAGATCTGGCTTACCTCAGTAGAGAAGATCGTAACATAAACTTGCAAAATAAATTCCAACTTCAGCTCTTTTTTTAAGGTAGCAATAAAAGTGAAGACTTTTTAGATAAGTATGCATTAAATTTCAAAAAAAGAATAGGCAGGGCGGGGCACCTGGGTGGCTCAGTCATTAAGCGTCTGCCTTCCGCTCAGGTCATGATCCCAGAGTCCTAGGGATAAGGGTCTGGGATCCAGGGTCTCAGAGCCCCACACGGGGCTCCCTGCTCTGCAGGAAGCCTGCTTCCCACTCTCCCATTCCCTGTGCTTCTGTTCCCTCTCTTGCGGTCTCTCTCTAATAAATAAATAAATAAAATCTTAAAAAAGAAAGAAAAAATAGGGCACCCAGGTGGCTCAACTGGTTGAGTGACCAACTCTTGGTTTCAACTCAGGTCATGATCTCAAGGTACTGGGATTGAGCCTGGAGTGGGACTCTGAACTCAGACTGAGTCCCGCTGGAGGATTCTCTCTCTCTCTGACCCTCCCTCCACTTTCCTCTGAACATACTCTCTAAAATAAATAAATAAATCCTTAAAACAAAACAAAAGATTGGCCAAAGCCTTCCAGGGAAAGGGAAAAACAAACAAACCTGGAAAATAGCATTCTTACAAATAAAAAAACCAATTATCGTGATTCTGATAAAAAGCTAATTTTAATACAGATTTAAGAAGCACTGGTCAACTTTTAGAAAATGAGCTCAAAAGCATATGCTAATATGAATTTTTTTTAAAACACAACTTGTATACCTGAAAGTCTCATATAGTAAAAAGTAAAATTTTTGTGCTGATTATGTACCTGGAAACCCCTCTCTAATGGTGAAACTTCCATCATACGATTGAACTTCTCACTGTAGAAGAAACACATCACAAGTAGAGAAACACTTTCAATTCCCCAGATGTTAAAAGAAATTTAATCAGTAAGTATTTTTTTCCTTTTTAGATATTATTTATTTTAGAGAGAGAGAGACAGAGAGCACAAGCAGCGGGAGCTGCAGGCAGAGGGAGAAGCAGGCTCCCTGTTGACCAAGGAGCCTGATGCCTGACTCGATCCCAGGACCCTGGGATCATGACCTGAGCCAATTGCTTAACGACTGAGCCACCCAGGCATTCCTAATCAGTAAGGACTTAAAAGGGAGAACTGTAGTTACTTGTGATTACACTGCCATTTTGAAATTTTATTATTTGTTTTGGGAAAACCCAGTCAATCATGTTATTTGAAGTTTGGCTGTAGAAATACATATAACTACTATTTTATAACTACTCACTTCATTATGTGACACAATGTATATAGTACCCTGAATCTTAAGTTATTTTCCCAGCATAGAAAATGTCAATTAACTTTTAAACACAGAAAATCTAATCTTGCTCACAGAAAACCAAAGTTGGGACCTTTTCATTTATTCTGAGGTAAATGGTCACACAAATTAGTAGGTGGTTTACTTTTTTCTTCATGAATAGAAAACCCAAGACAGAAAAAGATCACCTGCAAAAAATGAACCAATTTGAGTAAGGCTGAGCTGAACTGAATTAATAGTAGGTAGGCATACAATACTTTCTTCCCCATTCCTCAGTCCATTCACTCTGCTGCACTCTTGTGCCAGGGTCAATCACTAAGGAAGCCATATCTCTCCAGTGGGGGGAGAAGGGAAGAAAAAGCTGTATACCACCACTACTACTACCACCACCAAAAGTCTGTCAACAACCGACTATCATTTTAATTCCTCCAGGGGTAAACCTGAAATGAGAACTTTGAGGGGAAGCATACTTGAGGGGATTAGGGACAGTGAGATGGACAGAGAAAAGTTTATTAAGGGTTCACTGACTGCTGTTTTATAACTGGAGTTCAGTCCCCTGCTCAAGACCCTCTAGACTAATTATGTGGAACATGCCTAACACTTGGCCCACCTAAGGAAAGAGAAGCTATCCACTTCCTTGGTTAAAGGTTGTCCCCAAGGCCATTAAATTCCTACTGCTTTCTGGATGTCATGCATGTAGTTGACCACCCTTCACTCAGGCAGAGGAAACTCACAAAGCCTCAAATATTTGTATCAGGACATTTACAGAAAAACTTTGTGGGCCCCTGACAAATGACAATCTCAACTTCACATCAATTAGACTTCAAATTCTAACCTCAGAAACAAGCACCTCACCAGATTTTCCTCTTTAAAAATCTGACCCTCCCCTCAATTCCACTTCCCTTTCTCACAACAAAGGAGCAGCACACCTGTATCCAGCAAGAATGAACAGGGGAGTGCAACCCCGTGCAAGGCCTTATCCTAGAAACCTGAGCTGTAACCAAGAGTTGGGACACTTAACCAACTGAGCCACCCAGGGGACAGTATCATTTTGTTTTAAGTAGGCTCCCTGCCCAACCTGAATTCATGACCCTGAAATCAAAACCCCAGCTGAGATCAAGTCAGATGCTTAACCAACTGAGCCACCAAGGTGTCCCTACAATATCAATTAAACAGTGACTAGAATGATTCTATAAAGCTCAAAACACATTTACAGTAATTACTCTTTAATCTGCTCTTCGGCAGAGTCATTGTGTCACAGTTTCACTTCAAAACTTTTTAGACACTTGACTGAGCGCTCTTAAATACGCAAAACAATGTTTTCTTGGTTTCTAGGAAATCTTCCCTTGGTGCTACTTTGAAACTAATACTTACACATGAAGACCCACAACTGGCTTCACCCAGGATATCGTAAGAATATAGTTGTTCTATTCAGATGCAACAAACACTTATTTTAAACACTGATCAAAATCCTAAGAAAAATGATGGTTCATCAATTGAGAATCATTCACAAGGCAAGCACAAGAACCAACTGTACATCAAAAATGCTTAACGAATTTTGTGTGTATATGTGTAAAGCAGTATATCTTAATGTAATAACTCTTGGTACTTAAGTTATCTAGTACACTACAGTGCAGCTTGTCTCCACAGTGCAATTGTAACTGGTATAAACAACGTGGCACAAGAGTAGATTTCAGATATCAACATATATATTTACATATTCCTCCCATTAAAGACTGAATAGAGGCATAAAAAACTTTGATTTTAAAAGTAAAATGGTCAGGGCACCTGAGTGGCTCAGTTGTTAAGCATGTGCCTTCGGCTCAGGTCATGATCCCGGGGTTCTGGGATCGAGCCCCACATTGGGCTCCCTGCTCAGGGAGGAGCCTGCTTCTCCCTCTTCCACTCCCCCTATTTGTGTTCCCTCTCTCGCTGTGTCTCTGTCAAATAAATAAATAAAATCTCTAAAAAAAAAAAAGGAAGTAAAATGGCCATCTATAAAATAATTATGAATAAATGAAAAGCAAATGAAAATGCAACTTATTTGTAAAACTAGGGTTTATTTTTCTTTGTGTATTTCTTTTAAAATAATGGTTTATTTTCTTTATAAATCCTAAAAGGATTTATAAACAGTTACTGAAATTCCCTACATTTGCATAATCAAAAAGCTTTGGAACAACTTTCCATGTATTTAACTCCCTTCCACATCAAAATCTGAGCCCTACATCATGTTCTAATAAACAAACATTTCTGATTTTTCAGAATGGTAGTCTTGGTGTTTCAAACGTAGCACTGGACAACCGAATGCAACACACACATACTCTCATTCATAAGAATAACCGGCCTGGAGTGCCTGGGTGCCTTGGTCAATTAAAAGACTTGACTCTCGATTTCATTTCAGGTCAGGATTTCAGGGTCATGAGACTGAACCAGATGTCAGGCTCTTCACTGGCTATGGAGTCTGGTTAAGATTGCTTAAGATTCTCTCTACCTGCCTCCCCACTCTCTCAAAATAATAACAACAACAATAATAATAACAACAACAATAATCACCCTGCCATTTGCTATGGTAGAAAGTATTAGCAAGCATCACCATAAAGGGGACTTGTTCCATCAGTATCATATAACCATTCAAGGGGTAGATCATCCTCAACATGTTCTGATAGTCTGTCCAATGTCAGGATTTCAGTTGTGCTCCAGGTACAGTGTAACCACCTTCTTGTATCTGGTATACTGTGACGTTAAACTGTTGTATTCAGATTTTTAAGAAGCAACATACCATAAACACAAGCCTTCTCAGAAAGGAAACCTAAGCGGGAAAATGTACTACTATAAAGTCATGGTTTTCTTTCTCATAAATTTAGCCTTTTTAGTAACTTTTTAGAAGTCAAGAATTATTTAGATTATGGTTTCATATACCCAATAAAAGTTATAATAAATTTCAGTAATATGTGTAAATTTCTCAAAACATTTTGCCAACACTGAGTAATGTGTAAAATTGTTGAATCACTATTTTGTACACCTGAAAATAATATAACACTGTATGTTAATTATGCTGGAATTTATAAATTAACTTTTAAAATTAATTTTTAAAAATCTGCCAGAATCTGGAAAGAATTATTCCTGTATTCCTCCTGTATTTAATACACCCAATTATATTGTGCTCTGTTCCACATAAAACTACTACTACCTGACACTCAAATTCGTATCATTAAAATTTCAAATGGTTAAACATTAACTGTATCAATAAAAATCTTCTCATTTGACTATAATAGAATGCTCTTCAAATTCAAAAAGTAGTAGAGTATTTATCCTCAAAAACACCAAGTGTGTATTTTAAGGAACAGAAGGCTTAGGACTTTCATTATGGGGAGGCTGAGTACACAAACATTGCTTATTCTACCAAATGGCTTTTGGAGCATTCACCCGCTCCATCAGTCGCAAAAGAATCAAGTATTTCAAAAAGCTTCCTGCTAAGGAAAATACTATGTCCCTCTTTATGCAAGGACAGCTACCTTAGACTCTAGAAAATATGAGCACAGAGAAAGGAGATATACTATTAACACCCTATTTAATCTTTTCCTTATAGGGTCACAATTCCTTCTTGACCATTTTGATATGCAATTCTAAAATGCAGTTATTTACTTCCATTTTTAAACAATCTTAATTGCTTAAAAGGTAAAAAAAAAAAAAAGAAGACAAATAGTTAACTGAATTAACTTAAGTACCCACATTTCAAAAATAAGTAACTTATTAATAACAATTTGAAATAAACAGGAAACAAAATGTGGCTTAGATTTCTATTTGCATATTTAAGAAATAATAGTCATTCAGGAAGGAAATACAGAATTTGTTTAACGTTCTCATAACTCCCATAAATCAAAAGCAAAGTTTATATTAGATAATCTTTGATAAGTCAAAATTGTATTTTATTTTAAAATTTTATTTATTTGACAGAGAGGTAGAGAGCACAAGCAGGCGGAGTAGCAGGCAGAGAGAGGGAGAAGCAGGCCCCCCCTCTGAACAAGGAGCCCACTGTGGGGCTGGACCTCAGATCAGGACCTGAGCTAAAGGCAGTTACTTAACCAACTGAGCCACCCAGGTGCCCCAACATTTTATTAATTTTAAGTACACAAATGCCTTCTGGGAACATGCCTTATTTTTGTAAATAGATTTTTCTGTTGTGTTTCCTCTGTTTGCTTTTAGATTCCTCTTAAAACCCCAAATTAGGTAGTATATAAATATTACATGTCAAGAATTTACCCTCTCTTTAATGGCAGCAAAAAACTTCAGTCCTAGTAAGCTATTAACAAAGCTACTAAGCAACTAGTTCTGACACCACTGTGAGCAAGTCATGCAAACTGACCAGACCAGATATCATAAGACAGTGTCCCCTTGACCTCCAAAATAAGACCTCCAAAATAAGATGCCCCCATCACACCATTTACTTATACCACCCAGTCACCTATCTACCAAATTTAAAAGAGGATTTTCCCTCATTCATTTCACAATTGTAATTGAAACAATTACAGGCACACCTCCTTTTATTGTACTTCGCAGATACTGTGGGGTTTTTTTGTTTACACACTGAAGGGTTTGTAGCAACCCAGCTTTGAGCAAGTGTGCTGGTGCCATTTTCCAACGGCATTTGCTCACGTCATATTTCTGTCACATTTTGGTAATTCTTGCAATATTTCGAACTTTATTATTATTTTTTATGGTGATCTGTGATCACTCATATGATTTGCTAAAAGCTCAGATAATAGTTAGCATTTTTTAGCAATAAAATATTTTTAAAGGGGTGCCTGGGTGGCTCAGTTGTTAGCATCTGCCTTTGGCTCAGGTCATGATTGAGCCCCCACATCAGGCTCCCTGCTAAGTGGGGAGCCTGCTTCTCTCTGCTGCTCCCCTTGCTTGTGCTCGCTCTGTCAAATAAATAAAATCTTAAAAAAAATTTTTTTAATTAAGGTATGTGTATTGTTTTTTAGACAATGCTATTGCACACCTAAGACTACAGTGTAAATGTAGTTTATATGTACTACGAAACCAAAATTTCATTTGACGTATTTTACTGGGACGTTCATTTTATGGTGGTTGGAAACTAAATTCAAAGCATCTCTGAAGTATGCCTGCACTATAAATTTTATGATCAACATGGTCTGAGATACCACTGGGCAAGCCTATGTTTCTTTAGTCCACCACTGTATTTCAAACTTCATAGCCATCCTCAAATTGTTGACTATCCTCCCTCTTTCTAAGTAGACAATGACAGATTCTACTTCAGAAAATACAGACGCTATCAGATTGGAACTTTTTCACCTACATGCCAACCAAATTTATGCGTCTCCTGCCTTTGAGTTATGATAAAATAACTATTTATCTCAAACCAATCCTGTTAACTAAGCTGTGCTGCCCTTCTCACCTTCTAGGAACCACACACTTCTTACACTGACTACCTAGGGATCTCATCCATTTCCATGGCTTTAAATGGCATCTATACACTCACATTTCTAAGCTTTATCTTCAGCCCAACTTTCTGCTTAGAGCACCTGCTTATATATCCTACTGCCTATCCCACATCTCCATCTGGGTATCTCACAGGCATCTCAAACTTAATATATCCAAAACTTAACCTGATTTTCTTTCTCTCTTTTTTTTTTTAAGATTTCATTTATTTACTTGATAGAGAGAGAGATCACAAGTAGGCAGAGAGGCAGGCAGAGAGAGAGGGGAAAGCAGGCTCCCCGCAGAGCAGAGAGCCCAATGTGGGGCTTGATCCCAGGACCCTGAGATCATGACGAGTCGAAGGCAAGGCTTAACCCACTGAGCCACCCAGGCACCCCTTAACCCAATTTTCTATCTCTACTATTACTAAATAGCACTAACCATCAACCCAGTTGGCCAAACCAGAATCTAGAAGTAATGGATTCTTCTCTTCCCATCATTCCCCACATCTATCAGCAACCCTTTCTATTTAACTTCCAAAAATCTCCAATTTCCACTGGCATGAATCCATATTGTTCAGGTCACCAGCACCTCTTCCACTGTTTACTACAATAGCCCCCTGACAAGTCAACTGATCCGTTCAGCACTTTACACACAACATCCCAAGGTGATCTACTCAACGTTGACTCTTGTCATTTCCCTGATGAAAATACTTTAACAGCTTCCAAATACACTCAAAATAAAATCCAAATACCTTATCATAGTCTACAAAACCCCACACACTATGGCCCATCCACTCCTCTGAATTTATCTTACGCTACTCTTCCTCTGCTTCAACCATAATTTTTCCCTCTCTTTATTCCAGGAACTAATATATATAAGTAAGCTCTTTCCTGCCTTAGTGGTTTTGAACATGCTATTCCACTCTGAATGTCGAATTCCCTCTTTCTCAAATTTTAGTTTAAATTTCATCCTCCCAGGGAAGCCTTCTCAATCACCCTAAGATAAACCTTCCAATGTCCTGTGTCCTTCATTATTCTCTATTTCAGTACACTGTGGTATTGCTCAAAATTTGCATTCATTGTTGTTCATGAGTGGGGTCTCTTTCTTCCCTACTGGACTATACTCTCTAAAACAAACACAAGTTCTATTTCAATCACCATTATATTGCTAACACAGTGCCTGCACACAGTAACTGATAAATGAATAAATCCTCATATTGAAAAATTTAAAGATCCTTCATTACTACCCCAAGAAAATATTATCCAGGACAAGGATTAATTTAAATATAGGTTTAAAAAATCCATTTTGTCTTCAACTTCAAAATTAAAACATGCTTCTATACTAACCAGAAGCACAACAGAGATTTCCCTAGATGTGGGGAAATCAAACTTGAACTGATTTCCTCTTCCTGCTCACATCTTCTAAAACAGGACAAATTACTTTGTCTAAGACAAACCTATAATATGAAATGATTATATTCCAAAAATTCATTTTTAGGTCTTAGAATTCAGATTTGCCACAAAGAAACAGTATAAATAATAGGTAGGTTCCAAATCAGATTGTTGCCCAAATCTAAAATAACCCAAAGCATATTATTAACAGTATTATACCACACTAAACACGTATCACAAGATTTTTTTGCAGAATTATATGGTCAGGGCTTCAATTTGAGAAAGAAGGAAAACTGTTAGCAGTGGCATCTGTAGAGTCTGGGTTAGAGAGGGAAGAAAGAACACTGCTGGCAAGTTGTCAGGGAGACAAGGGCTTCCATCTAACTTACAGAACTGGGCTTCTCCCTAGTCTTCCTTCCACAACTCCAGGAATTAACCTGCCTCCTTCCTCTTCCCCAGCTGTAATCTGCTGTCTTAAGCCAAGGTTTCTTAGATTTACTAAGCTACTGACAGTATAAGAGCTTTAGTTTCTGCTTTCCTCTCCAACTGCTAAAACAAATACACATCTCTTCTAAGGTTTCTAAGGAGATGTCATTGCCACTAATACATAAAGACAGGGTCTACAAGTAAAATTAAGGCTAAAATAAGTTTAAAAATTATCTCTATGATGTTATCTCTAACATATATTGCAATTTAAGGACATCTGATCTTAATTTCACTATTCAATCATATTCTTTTGTCCTGAAGAACTTCTTACTCTCATCCCTTTAGGTTTCCTTCCTCCCAAACTTTAATTTCAGAGGTGAGAATGCTGAGGATCCCCTCCCTTGATTTCAGGTGTGCCTTCTTGTTCTGGACTCTTTAGTAACTCAGAACTTCAAAAACGGAAAGAGGAAGCAAAATGGACAAACACTGTTATTCCTCAGGTGCACAATCACTATATGAATTAACAGACATTTCCCAAGTACCTACCATTTGCCACACTAAGCTAGGCCATGGGAATATAAAATTAGTAAGAACTCCCATTTGAGAGTCACTTAAGAGCCCAAGTAAGGGACACAACAAGTAAAATGAACTAAAAATATATTTAAAAAAATAAAATGCCAGAGAAGCAACCAACTTTTTCAAAATTAACATATAACGTATTAACTGTTTTGGGGGTACAGGTCTGTGCATCATCAGTCTTACACAATTCATAGCCCTCACCATAGCACATACCCTCCCCAATGTCCATCACCCAGCCACCCCATCCTTCCCACGTCCCTCCACTCCAGGAACCCTCAGTTTGTCTCTTGAGATCAAGAGTCTTTTATGGTTTGTTTCCCCTCTCTCTGGTTTTGTCCCATTTCATTGTTTCCTCTCTTCCCCCATGATCCACTGCCTTGTTTCTCAAATTCCACAAATCAGTATGATTATATAATTGTCTTTGACTGACTTACTTCGCTTAGCATAACACCTCTAGTTCCATCCATGTTCTTGCAAATGACAGGATTTCATTTTTTAATAGCTGCCTAATATTCCATTGTGTGTGTGGGGGTGTGTGTGTGTATCACATTTTCTTTATCCATTCATCTGCGATGGTCATCTAGGCTCTTTCCACAGTTTGGCTGTTGTGGACACTGCTGCTATAAACATTGGGGTGCAGGTGCCCCTTCAGATCACTACATTTCTATCTTTGGGGTAAACACCCAGTAGTGCAATTGCTGGGTTGTAGGGTAGCTCTATTTTCAACTTTTTGAGGAACTGCCATACTGTTTTCCAGAGTGGCTGCACCAGCTTGCATTCCCACCAACAATGCAAGAGGATTCCCCTTTCTCCACATTCTCAAAGTCTCATTTCCTGACTTGTTAATTTTAGTCATACTGACTGGTGTGACAGGGTATCTCACTGTGGTTTTGAGTTGTATTTCCCTGATGCCAAGTGATATGGAGCACTTTTTCATGTGTCTGTTGGCTATCTGGATGTCTTATTTGCAGAAATGTCTGTTCATGTCTTCTGCCCATTTCTTGATTGGATTATTTGTTCTTTGGGTGTTGTGTTTGGTTAAGTTCTTTATAGATATTGGATAGTAGCCCTCTGTCTGATAAGTCATTTGCGAATACCTTCTCCCATTCTGTCAGTTGTCTTTTGGTTTTGTTGACTGTTTCCTTTGCTGTGCAAAATGCTTTTTACCTTGATGAAGTCCCAGTAGTTCATTTTCACCCTTGTTTCCCTTACCTTTGGCAATGCTTTTAGGAAGAAGTTGCTGTGGCTGAGGTTGAAGAGGTTTGCTGCCTGTTTTCTGAAGGGTTTTGATGGATTTCTGTCTCACACTGAGGTCCTTCATCCATTTCAAGTCTATTTTTGTGCACGGTGTAAGGAAATGGTCCAGTTTCATTCTTCTGCATGTGGCTGTCCAATTTTCCCAACACTATTTGTTGAAAAGACTCTTTTTTCCATTGGACATTCTTTCCTGTTTTGTTGAAGATTAGTTGACCACAGAGTTGAGGATCCATTTCTGGGCTCTCTATCCTGTTCCACAGATGTATGTGTCTGTTTTTGTGCCAGTACCATACTGTCTTGATGATTATAGCTTTGTAATAGAGCTTGAAGTCTGGAATTGTGATGCTATCAGCTCTGTTGTTCTCTGGCTATTCAGGGTCTTTTCTGGTTCCATATAAACTTTAGGATTATCTGTTCTGCTTCTGTGAAAAAAGTTGATGGTATTTTGATGGGGATTGTATTAAATGTGCAGATCGCTCCAGGTAGCGTGGACATTTTAACAATATTTTCCTTCCAATCCAAGAGCATGGAACGTTTTTCCATTTCTTTTTTTTTTTTTTTTAAGATTTATTTATTTGATACAGATCACAAGAGGACAGAGAGGCAGAAGGCTCCCTGCTGAGCCCGATCCCAGGACCCTGGGATCATGACCTGAGTTGAAGGCAGAGGCTTTAACCCACTGAGCCACCCAGGCTCCCGTTTTTCCATTTCTTTGTGTCTTCCTCATTTTCTTTCATGAGTATTGTATAGTTTCCTGAGTACAGATTCTTCTTGTTGGTGTATAAAAATGCAACTGCTTTCAGTGCACTGTTTTTATATCCTGCCACTTTACTGAATTCTTGTACAAGTTCTAGCAGTTTTGTAGTGGAGGTTTTTGGATTTTCCACATGAAGTATCATATCATCTGCAAAGAATGAGGGTTTGACTTCTTTGCCAATTCGGATGCCTTTTATTTCTTTTTGTTGTCTGATCAGAACCAACCAATTTTAATGTAAAAGAGGAATCGGGCTCTGAAGAGGTGGTATTTTATCTGATTTTTTAAAAAAGATTTTATTTATTTATTGGACAGAGAGAGATCACAAGTAGGCAGAGAGGCAAGCAGAGAGAGGAGGGGAAGCAGGCTCCCCGCAGAGCAGAGAGCCGGATGTGGGGCTTGATCCCAGGACCCTGAGATCATGACCTGAGCTAAAGGCAGAGGCTTAACCCACTGAGCCACCCAGGTGCCCCCCCCCTTTTTAAAGATTTTTATCTGATTCTTAAGAGATATGGGATTTCCAAGATGTGCTCAGAGGAACTATCCTATAGACAAAGGAATCTCTAAATCAGATTTTTTTAATGAAGGTAATTATGATGGGATTATGGAGAATAAATCAGGAAAAGGAAGTGCCTGATAGCAAGAAATTTACTGCAACATTCTGGAAAAAGGACCTGACCTAAGGCAGAAGCTGAAGAGAAGGAGCCTAATACAAGGAATATGTCTAGGAATCATAGGTCTTAATGATACTGACTATAGATGAGAGAAGACAGCTGTAGGTGAAATGGAAAGCTAGAAAGCTCCTAGCTTGAAAATTAAATGGAGAGCAACAAAAGCACTAAGATTTGGGGCACCTGGGTGGCTCAATAGATTAAGCATCTGCCTTTGGCTCAGGTCATGACCCCAGAATCCTGGGATGGAACCCCACAGCGGAGTCCCTGCTCACTGGGGAGTCTGCTTCTCCCTTTACTCCTCCCCTTTCTTATGATCTAGCTCGCTCTCTCATGCTCTCTCTCTCTCAAATAAATAAAAATATTTTTAAAAATTAAAAAAACAAACAAACAAACAAAAAACAAAACAACCCAGAGTGGAAATACCAGGTCTTGCCAGAGGGAGCAATGAGAAGTGAGATATGCTTTCACATGAGGATTTTATTTCCTCCCTTCCCTTCCTTAGCACCTGCCTTTCCTACCTCAAAGCTAAGTGACCTGCACTGGTAAGAGCACTATTACGTGGTAGATTTCAAGAAATCTTCGTTGTTTTTTAAAGGCTCTATGCTCAAGGTGAGGTGTCATTCAACTCACAACCCGGAGATCAAGAGTTGCAAGCTCCAACGTTTGAGCCAGCCAGGTGCCCCAATTTCAAGAAATCTCAAAGGCAAAGGGCTGCAGCTGAGACTAATATTCTGGTGAGAGTTTCAACAAACGTTCCACTGAGTCTGACTTCACCAGATCTTAGTGCAACTTGCTTAGTCTGTGCACATCCACTATAGAGTGATGCTATGAAGCTTCTGTGAACTGGGACCTGAAAATATACTTAGAAATCAACCCAATCTAAAGTCTTCCTCTAGATAATGAATCCAGGTTCAGTGGGGCTAATGACTTGCTTGAGCCCCCACAGTTCCTCAGTGGCAGAGGTGTGATCAGAATTCAGTTCACACAGGTATCTGTCAACTGAATAAGTGATCAGCACGAAAAAATGAGTTCACAGACTATATTTATATTCATCCAGCTCTGCCCAAAATAAACCCTGTCTGGCAAGCACAGAAAAACCTTGTCACCAGAGAGACTGCTATTTCATTTGGGTCTCCAAGACCTATGTTGAAACAGTCATTCAAACGATTCCATTTCTTTGTTCCAATATTATCTGTCTACTGGAATATCCATTTATTAATATAAAATGGACTCCATCTCCTACCACACATTTACCAGTTCATCACTAAGCTAATCAATTCAAGATGTATACTAAGAAAGACAAATTACACCAGAAATTTATGAACTACACCATGGAAACCGTAATTCAAGTGAGGGAGGAGCTCATCTTAAGAGGCCCTGCCTAGAACCAGCCAAAACTACATGTCTCTCTCATCAGGTCACTCTCTGAACACCAAACATGAATGAAGGAATATTTAAACTATGCATGTCTTTAACAGATTTAATGGTAGCAACTACAAGCATACCTCATTTTATTGTACTTTGCTTTGGCGCTATTTGCAGACACTGCATTTTTTTTACAGATTGAAGTTTTATGGTAACCTTGTGTCAAGCAAGTCTATCTGTGTCATTTTTCCCATAGCATTTGCCCACTTTACGTCTCTGTGTCACTTTTCAGTAAATTTCTACATTTCAAAATTTCTCATTATATTTGTTACAGTGATCTGTGATCAGTGACCTCCTATGTTACTACTGTATAATTATTTTGGGGTACCACTACCATGCCCATATGATGGCAAACTTAATTGATAAAGGTGGCTGGTGTGTGTTCTGACTGCTCTACTGGCTGGCCATTCCCCCATCTCCTTCCTTCTCCTCAGGCCTCCCTATTCCCTGAGACAAAATATTGAAATTAGGCCAATTAACAACCCTGTTATGGCCTCTAAATATCCAAGTGAAAAAGGAATTGCACATCTCCCAGTTTAAATCAAAAGCCTAGTGTTGAAAGCGGAGACAGGCTGAAAACTAGGCCTCTTGCACACACAGCCAACTTGTAACGCAGAGGAAAAGTTCTCGAAAGAAAAGCGCTACTCCACTGAACACAGGAATGAATGAAGAGAAAGTGAAACAAGTTTATTACTGATATGAAAAAAGTTTTAGTGGTCTGGATATAAGACCAAACCAAATGCAGCATTCCCTTAAGCCAAAGCCTAATTCAGAGTAAGGCCCTAAATCTTCTATTCTAAGGCTGAAAGAGATGAGGAAGCAGCAGAAAAATCTGAGGCTAGCAGAAGTTGGTTCAAGAGGTTTAAGGAAAGAAGCCATCTCTAGAACATGAAAGTACAAAGTGAAGCAGCAAGTGCTGATGTAGAAGCTGTAGCAAATTACCAAGAAGGTCTAGGCAAGATCACTAATTAAGATGGCTACACTAAACAAATTTTCAACATAGACAAAACAGCCTTATATTAGAAGACACCTTCTAAAACTTCCATAGCTAGAGACAAGTCAATGCCTAGCTTCAAAGGACAGACTTTCTTGTTAGGGGCTACATAATGTAGCTGGTGATTTTTAGTGGAAGCCAATGCTCACAGCCTACTCCAAAAATCCCTAGGGCTCTCAAGAATTACTCTAACTCCACTCTGCCTGTGCTCTATAAATGGAACAAAGAAGCCTGGACGACAGCACATCCATTTACAATATGGTTTAATGAATATTTTAAGCCCACTATTGAGACCTACTGTTCAGAAAGAGCGATTCCTTTCAAAATATTACTGCTCGGGGCGCCTGGGTGGCTCTGTGGTTTAAGCCGCTGCCTTCAGCTCAGGTCATGATCTCAGGGTCCTGGGATCGAGTCCCACATCGGGCTCTCTGCTCAGCAGGGAGCCTGCTTTCCTCTCACTCTCTCTGCCTACTTGTGATCTCTCTCTGTCAAATAAATAAATAAAATCTTTAAAAAAAAAAAAAAAAAAAAATATTACTGCTCACTGAAAATATACCCGGTCATCCAAGAGCTCTGATAGAGAAGTACAATGAGATTAATGTTGTTTTCAAGGCTGTTAATACAACATCCACTCTGTAGTCCATGAATCAAGGGAGGAGTAATCTCTCCTCAAGTCTTATTATTTAACAAATACATCTCACAGAGCTAATGTTGCCATGGACAGTGATTCTTCTGATGGATGTGGTCAAGGTTAACTGAAAATCTTCTAGAGAGGATTCACCATTCTGGATGCCATTAAGAACATTCCTGATTCATGGTAAGAGGTCAAAGTATAAACATGGAGTTTGGAAAAAAGTGAAATCTAATCCTCACAGATGACTTTGAGGAGTTCAAGACTTCAGTGGAGGAAGTAACTGAAGATGCAGTGGAAACAGCAAGAGAAGTAGAATTAGAAGTGGAACATGAAGATGGGACTGAGTTGCTGCAACCTTAGGATAAAACCTGAACAGAGGAGGAGCTGTTTCTTATGCAGGAGCAAAGAAAGTGTTTTTTTTTTTCTGATGTGAAATTTATTCCTGAAGATGCTGTGAAAACGAAATGACAACAAGGTATTTAGAACATGACATAAGCTCAGTTGATAAAGCAGCAGGAGGGTTTGAGAGGACAGACTCCAATTTTGAAAGAAGTTCTACTATGAATAAAATGCTATCAAATAGTATTGTATGCTACAGAGAAATTATTCATGAAAGGAAGGGTCAATCAATGAGGCAAACTTCATTGTCTTATTTTAAGAAATTAAATGTGGGGACGCCTGGGTGGCTCAGGTGGTTAAGCAGCTGCCTTCGGCTCAGGTCATGATCCTAGCGTCCTGGGATCGAGTCCCACATCGGGCTCCTTGCTTGGCAGGGAGCCTGCTTCTCCCTCTGCCTCTGCCTGTCAGTCTGTCTGCCTGTGCTCGCTTGCTTGCTCTCTCTCTCTCTCTCCAATAAAAAAAAAAAAAAAAGAAAGAAATTAAATGTGGCCACAACCACCCCAACCTTCAGCAATCATCACCCTGACCAGTCAGTAGCCATCAACATCAAGGCAAGACCCTCCCCAAGCAAAAAAGATTATGACTTCCTGAAAGCTCAGATGGTTAGCATTTTTAGAAATAAAAGTATTTTTAAATTAAGGTATGTATATATTTTTTTAGACATAATGCTATTATTGCACACTTGGCTTCAGTATAATGTAAACATAACTTTTGTATGCACTGGGAAATTAAAAAATTCATTTGACTTGCTTTATTGAAATATTTGCTTTATTGCAGTGGTCTGGAACCAAACCAGCAATTATCTTTGAGATATTCCTGTAAAATTCAAAACAGTTACTGTTAGCAGCTATATAAGTATTTCAAGGATGTATATACTAATAAGGAAAATTAAGATGAGTTTAAAACAAGTGAAAAACACTAACATATAAACTGCAAAGAAACAATATAGAAAAATAATTTTTTTCATTTCCTTAAGAGATAACGAACACGAGTGGTGAGGGGCGGATGGGGACAGATGGAGGAAAGAGAGAATCTTAAGCAGGCTCCACAACTGGCATGGAGCCCAACTTGGGGCATGATCTTACAACCCTGATATCATGACCTGAGCTGAAGAGTGGACACCTAACTGAGTCACCCAGGCGCCCCCAGAAAAGTAATTTAACAACTTTTTGTTTCATATTTTAGATTTATATTACTATAAAAAGAAGTCTATCATCTAAAAATAATTGGAATACCCTCCAAGTCATTTCCTCTCTTCCTTAAGGCTCAAGAGTCTAAATCATTCTTAACCTTATTTTAGAAGGATGACCCTCCCCACTACCAGAACTACCCTTTAACAACAGAATTCTGAAAAGTGCATTCTACAAATATCACTACATCAACTAAGACTTACGCAAAATTTCTATAATATAGGCATCATACATACTAGACAGAAGAATATTCCTGATTTTCCACAGTTATGAAAACCAGAAACAGACCACTTAAAGAAAGTCCCAACACTGACTTAGTGAACATATTCTTTTGGTAATCAATAAAATGGAAAACAAAACAAAACAACAACCCACTGGCTATTTGAAGCACGGAAATATTTCATAATTCAGAAACTGTCCCTCAACCCACCCCACCCCAACCAACAAATCAAGGGAAGACTACACTAAGATCATATACATAAAAATTATATTGGCTTACCCTTTAAATCGTTGAAGTTGAATGTATCTCAAGTCCTATTCTGTTTCTTCCTCTCCAGTTTTTCTTGTAATTTACCTTTTAAGCAGCTGCTGAATTTATTTCCTCTCCTTTTACACTGCCCTACTTCATGTCCTCAACATCTCCTTCCTAGACTACTTGGCATTTTTGCAAAAATGTAAATTTGGTGGGACCCCTGGGTGGCTCAGTCCCTTAAGCTTTAAAAAAAAAAAAAAAAAAAAAAAGTTTAATCAAGAGTAGTTTAAGTAGTGCTTACTTATGCCTTGACAAATTGTACTCCTAAGTTTGGGCTGACTCCCATTTTAGATTCCTTTGCACTTTCGGAGCCATAAAATATCCCTGAGAGTTTCTTCACAATTTCTTTTTTCTGGTATCACTTTTTTTTTTTTTTTAAGATTTTATTTACTTATTTGAGAGAGAGAGAGAGAGATCACAAATAGGCAGAGAGGCAGGCAGAGAGAGGTGGGGAAGCAGGCTCCCCGCTGAGCAGAGGGTCCGACTTGGGGCTTGATCCCAGGACCCTGAGATCATCACCTGAGCCTAAAGCAGAGGCTCAACCCACTGAACCACCCAGGCACCCCCTGGTATCACTTTCTGTGAGACATCTTCATCCTTTTTGTCACACCATTTTCCTCACTTAAGTCAATAAATCTGCCTTTACTAAATCCTTTTGGTTGCATACCTAATCTCTCCAATGACAACAGCCATAGTGAGTTATTTCTTCTGTAACTCCCCATCTACGTTTGATTCAAATTTTACGTCTGATATTACCATTTTTTGTTTCTTTGCTGCACATTTATCTTTGTTGGCAATTTCCTCTTTCAATGATCTGGGTTTTTTTTTTTGAATAGCTCATGAGTTTATCAGCAGGAGACAGAGGCAACACAGCTACACTTTGCTTGTCTATGTATGAAGTGTGTAACAAATACACAAGTGACAAATCATGGGCAGACTCTGAAATAAGTAACATGACTGGTCACTAGTCACGATGTACATCTGTAATTTACACAATGAGCTAGGGACTGAAAAATGAGGAGTTTTCACTTCATGCAATTATTCATCAAGTATGGTGGTAACTAAAATATAAATCCTATTGTTGGATGACTAATGCGACTTAACTGAACTGTGCTAACTGAAATGTGTATACTGAAAGTGTGCAAAGTACTGATGGTTTCCAAAAATCTATCTGGTGTGTCATATTCTTTTTAAAATGTTTTTAATCTGGGGGCACCTGGGTGACTCAGTCAGTTGAGCATCTGCCTTTGGCTCAGGTCATGATCTCAAGCCCTGCGTCGGGCTCTCTGCTCAACAGGGAGTCCTCTTCCCCCTCTCTCTCTCTGTTCTTTTTCTCTCTCTCAAATAAATAAAATCTTTTAAAAATTAAAAAATAAACCCTTGGAGTGCCTGGATGGCTCAGAGGGTTAAGCCTCTGCCTTCAGCTCAGGTCACTGTCTCAGGGTCCTGGGATCGAGCTCCGCATCGGGCTCTCTGCTCACTGGGGAGCCTGCTTCTCCTCTCTCTGCCTGCCTCTCTGCCTACTTGTGATCTCTGTCTGTCAAATAAATAAATAAAATCTTAAAAAAAAAAAAAAAAACCCTTAAAAATATTTTTAATCTGTTAGCAGATGCTGTAAACTGCTTCAAAGTTTATACATCATTCAAACTGCCATATATTTCAATTGAAGTACCCCCATTCAATTTTAAACTTAAAAAACTATTCTTACATTAAGGCTTCAATGACTGACTAAAGCAGATGGATTGACTGTTTATAGAAACACTTAGAACCTAAAATGATAAAAAAGTGACAAATTAGTATATCTTTGATATAGCTAATTATTAAAAATTTAGGAATTCATCAAAACAAAACAAAACAAAATTGGGGCGCTCACCTGGTTGAGCATCCAATTTTGATTTCAGCTCAGGTCGTGATCTCAGGGTAGTGAGACCAAGCCCGTGATGGGCTCTGTGCTCAGTGGGAACTCTGCCTGAGTTTCTCTCTCTCCTTCACCTTCTGCCCGCCCCCTGCTTGTGCACACTCTTTCTAAAAAAATAATTAAATCTTACAAAAAGAAAAAAAAATCAATTAACTTACAAATTCCCTTATGAAGTTATTCACAAGACCAAAATAATATCTGTCAATTTCAATTTATTTGATACTACAAAATAGACTAACCCAAAGTAGTTGATAAGCTTTATCAGATCACATAAACCATGCATTCGATTACAGAATGCCCACACACAGAAGGTATGCCAATTATTCATTTCCAGAGGGTGGATAACTTTCTATCCAATCTAGGAGGCATAATACTAATTTGGTTCAACTTGGCTTAGTTCCTAGGAGATTGGATTGGCAAGTCCATGAAATACCAAAAAGTAACATCAGGGTTGAACTCACCAATTAGTATTTGACTCACAGAGTACTAACTGGATTTGTCTTTTTTTTTTTTAAAGATTTTATTTATTGATTTGACAGAGAGAGATCACAAGTAGGCAGAGAGGCAGGCAGAGAGAGAGGAGGAAGCAGGCTCCCCACGGAGCAGAGAGCCCGATGCGGGGCTCGATCCCAGGACCCTGAGATCATGACCTGAGCCGAAGGCAGTGGCTTAATCCACTGAGCCACCCAGGCACCCCCTGGATTTGTCTTTTAAAGGTGATCAGGGCACGTGGGTGAAGGAGTCGGTTAAGCTTCTGACTTTTGCTTTCAGCTCAGGTCTAATCTCAGGGTCATGAGATTGAACCCCATGTTGGGCTCCACAGTCAGTGGGGTAGTCTGCTTCAGATTCTCTCTCCCTCTTCCTCTACTCCCCCCCACGCCCCATCCCATGCACAGGCTCTTGCTTTTTCTCAGTGAAATAAATCTTAAAAAAAAAAAAAAAAAGTGATCAAAGCACTAACTATTCTATAATTCAAAAAAGAAGTAATTTAGTGAGAATACTGTATTGGTTTTGGCATGGTAAATTTATCTCAGAAAGTACTTGTATATCTTAATATGGGACAAAAGTGCAGACTACTGAAATAAATATTTCTTGGAATCCAAGAGGCTTATTATTGCTTATATCTTATGTTACTGACTTATATATACTTGAGCTTCAAATTTTAAAACTCTGATGTCTCTCCCTGTTTAAATTTTTTATTGGTATCTGATAGCTCTTAGCATATGTAATGCTAAAATCTTTTAAACCTGGTTTATAAAGCATTTTAAGCACTTACTTCTTAAGCTCATTTCTTAAGCCTATCAAGCCACTGATTCCCTAGGACTGCTCTTCATCAGACTTCTTTCAGTTCCTCAAATGGCCACCCTCCCTCACTCTACCTCTCAAGCTGGGGCTTCTCAATTTCTCCCAACCTGTTGTTCTTCCATCCCACGCCCTAAGCTAACATCCTCTGCCTACATTTGGCTAATTACCACTCCACCTTGAACTCTCAAGGTCAAAGTAATTTCCTCCAAAAATCCTTCCCTATACACCAGTTCTCATTCCCCAGTAGATACTTCTGTAACTATTTCAATTATGATACTCATCACATTATAGCAATTACCTATTTAAAGACTGTCTTGTCCCTATGACTATAAGATGAGAATAAGGAATGAATTTTCTTCACTTCCTGTCTCTCCCATTCATTGCACACTGTCTAGCATTCAGCATGTACTCATTTAAAAATACTAAGCGGGGGTGGGGGGCACCTGGGTGGCTCAGTCATTAAGCACCTGCCTTTGGCTGGGGTCATGATCCCAGGGTCCTGGGATCTAGCCCCACATCAGGCTCCCTGCTCCGCAGGAAGCCTGCTTCTCCCTCTCCCACTCCCCCTGCTTGTGTTCCCTCTCTCGCTATGTCTCTGTCCAATAAATAGATAAAATCTTTTAAAAATAAAAAAAATTTTTAAAAATTAAAATATTAAGTGGGTGAGTGAAGGAATAATAGAATATCATCTCCTCACTTACTGAACTTTCACCCTTCCTCTCTACAATCTTATCTTTCACTTTTCCAAGCTATTATCCAATGCACCATAAACAGTGCGGTTGCAATCTGGAATGTCTTTCTTCCTAACTTTTCACCCTGGCCCTCTTCAAATAAGACCAGTCACTGCTCATTCCTCTAAATCTCCATCATCTTCCCATACTTTTCTTTGGCACTTCACAACGAGACCATTAACTCAAAGCAATCTTCCGTTTTCATTTTGGTACTAGAAAGCTGCTCACATTTTAAGCAGGGACTATGCCCCATTACCTAATATAATGCTTGGCCCTCCATAAACATTTGCTGCTGCTGCTCTTGATGAGATCAAGTACATCTACCTTTTCTATTCCCATAGAAGTGTCCTGCTATATACCTCTATAACCTATCAAAAATACAGTGAGTATACAGAACTATTTTTATACAGGAATGTTTACACACAAATGTCCCATCTCACTCTAAAGTGTTTCCTTCCTAGTCTGAGTTAAGGCATTTTATTTTTTTTTTTAAGATTTTATTTATTTATTTGACAGACAGAGATCACAGGTAGGCAGAGAAGCAGCCAGAGAGAGAGAGAGAGAGGAAGGGAAGCAGGCTACCTGCTGAGCAGAGAGCCCAATGCGGGGCTCGATCCCAGGACCCCGAGATCATGACCTGAGCCGAAGGCAGCGGCTTAAACCACTGAGCCACCCAGGTGCCCCAAGGCATTTTATTTATTCCTCAAACGCATGAGGTAAGATACTTAGTAGTGAGATATTCCAGAGGTCCATTAGGATCCTCAATAACATTATAACAACTAGTACGTGCTATAATCAGTACGTGCCAAGAACTGTTCTAAGTACTTTAAACATATACATTCATTTAACCCTCAAACCCTTAAGGTAAATATATTATTACCCCCATTTTACTTGTAAGGAAACCAAGCCACGCAGTGTTTAAATAATTTGGCACAAGGTCACAAAGCTTACGGGAAGTAAAGTTGGTATTCAAACCCAGGCAGTCTGGCTTCAGGTAATGTATTCAGAGAGTTTAGAACCACTCAACAAAATTTACAAAAGCAAGAAAATAAGAAGGGGTTTCTGGTTAAATACTACATAAATACAATGAAAACAAATTAGATAGGCTGCTTCAGTCTACAATGAAAATAAATTAGACTGCTTCAATCTACAATTCAAGTTTACATTTTATTTAGGTTTACATAGTATTTGAAGTATAACTGAAGATAACATTTTATTGAGCTCTTCCTAACCATTCTACTAATTACCAGGGATTCTGTTAATCCTCTTAACATCTTAGTTTTTATAATTAACTCCAAGAAACATTTAAGTAAACTAAGGTTAAGTGACACTAAATAATCAGAAGTTAAAGAACTACCAAGGTTACAACATAACCATAAGGAGCCATGTCTTAGACTAAGTTCTTAAACACTAACAAAATTTACCTTTTAAAGAAGGCATCTGCCTAAACCAGAAATTAAATTTACTGGAAATACCTTCGTTGTAGCATAGTTTATCTATAATTTTGTATATATTAGAGCATAAAATCTACTGCTTCTAATACATTGTTGTCATAACTTCTTTATAATATTACTATATTATATAGTGATACAAGGTAGCACAATAAAGTCAAAATACATTCCTAATATTGTAGTGAATAAGTTAGTACTATTTGGCCTCCCTTTTAAAAAGATACTTTCTCAATCTTTTATAAAATAGCCTTATTTCTCTAGTTCAGTAAAAGGGAAAAATTTACTCACCACTAAAATAGTCCAGACTATAATCATCATCAGTATATTTACAAAAGCTATTCTGAAACACTTCATATTTATTAACTAACTTAATCCTTTAATAATGCTATGATAAAGTTACTATTATTATCCCTAATTCATAGCCAAGCAACCAGAAGCACAGACCAGGTAGGTCACCCAGCACACGGCTGTACAAGTAGAATAAAGTCAGGGCTGTCACACCAATAGGCTATCTCCCATCCCAATCATTCTCCCCAACAAGAGCATTCTCTCACAGCCACAGAATTCAACACCCTGCCTGAAACTGTAAATTGGTTAATAGCAATCACCTGCTTTTTAATTTCAAAAGTTAGGAAATTCAGGAACTATATTAAGGAATATTAAGCTGGGAGGTAATTTTCCAATAGACAGCTTCATCTATCATCAATAATGCTGGCCCTTTATTGGTGTTTTATTCACAATTCTGAGTGTTCCACTATGAAAAGGATATCTAAATCATCATTACACTGATGCCTTGAAATCACAATCATTAAAATACCTGATACAGTTTTTAGTTACAGCATAATATAAAAATAAGATAAATATCTGAGAAAAGATTCACAAGAGATTCTAAAGCAGATTTCACCTCCTCTGTACTGGAGGTTACCAGCTTCCTAATACTGAAAAGTGTATACAGGTTGTCCAAGGAAATACTGAGGGTTGCTGGTTCTTATACAACTCAATAGTAGATAATCAACTCCAAAAACATGAATCATGGGAGAAAAGGAAAAAAAACATGAATCATGAAAGAAAATCTAAATGCAAACTTCACATTTTAATCATTTACTGCTTATCTTCTTCTTTTATTTATACTAATTCACTTATTCGTGAATTCACATATGTAAGAAGTATTGAAATGAGAGAAAATACCAGATGATTTAGTTTTCAAAACATTTTACCAGGTCACTCCAGCAGTGTTACTACGAATAAACAGTATAATAGTCTCAGTGAAGGAAAGCAGACCATCTACAACAGGACTATCTTAGAATGCTGTATCATCTAGTTTGAAAAGTTATCACATTTAAAAAGCAATGTTCGAAGAACTCTAATAAAATTACAAAGAGAAGAAAATAAATTTAAAGGAAGACTTATTCTGTGTTTATCTATACTATACAGATAAAGAAACTGGGATTCTCAACACTGAAAACTCTGACTGAAAAAAAGAAAAAAGAAAAAAAAATGATCACACAGCTACTCAGCGGTAGGGCAGGATTAGAACCCAGACCTAATTCTTTCTGTAACATTCCTGTAACATTAAACCCCAAAACTTGGGGCACCTGGGTGGCTCAGTACATTTAAGTGTCTGCCTTTAGTTCAGATCATGATCCTGGGGTCCTGGGATGGAGCCCTCCATCAGGCTCCCTGCTCAGCAAGGAGCCTGTTTCTCCCTCTTCTTGCTCACGCTCTTTCTTGCTATCTCTGTCTCTCTCTCTCAAATAAATAAAAATCTTAAAAAAAAAAAAATAAAATAAACCCTGAAAATTTTCTTTTATTATTCAAAGATGCTTCATTATAGTCAATATTTACAACTGAAGTTCTAAAAATCTAAGTTTTTTTAGAAGATTAATAACAAATTGGTTTTCATTGGACATCTCAGATTAGGCAAGTTTCTTATTAAAAAGGGCAATCCAGGGCGCCTGGGTGGCTCAGTGGGTTAAGCTGCTGCCTTCGGCTCAGGTCATGATCTCAGGGTCCTGGGATCGAGCCCCGCATCGGGCTCTCCGCTCAGCGGGGAGTCTGCTTCCCTTCCTCTCTCTCTCTGCCTGCCTCTCTGCCTACTCGTGATCTCTGTCTGTCAAATAAATAAAATCTTTAAAAAAAAAAAAAAAGGGCAATCCAGAAGAAAAAAATTGGTAAATGGGCTTCATCAAAATTAAGAACTTCTGCTCTTTGAAATACACTGTGTTAAGAAAATGAAGTAATTAAGCCATCGACTAGAAGGAAGTACTGCAAAACATGTATCCGATAAAAGACTTGTATCTAGGGGCACCTGGGTGGCTCAGTGGGTTAAGGCCTCTGCCTTCAGCTCAGGTCATGATCCCAGGGTCCTGGGATCGAGCCCCGCATCAGGCTCTCTGCTCCGCGGGGAGCCTGCTTCCTCCTCTCTCTCTGCCTGCCTCTCTGCCTACTTGTGATTTCTCTCTGTCAAATAAATAAAATATTAAAAAAAAAAAAAAGACTTGTATCTAAAACATATATAAAGAATACCCAAAACTCAGGTGCCTGGGTGACTCAGTGGGTTAATAAGCCTCTGCCTTCAGCTCAGGTCATGATCCCAGTGTCCTGGGATTGAGCCCCGCATGAGCAGAGAGCCCGCTTCCCCCTCTCTCTCTGCCTACCTCTCTGCCTAGTTGTGATCTCTCTGTCAAATAAATAAATAAAATCTTAAAAAAAAAAAAAAAAAGAATACCCAAAACTCAGTAAGAAAACAACACAGATTTTAAAAAAACAAAATGAAACAAAACAAAAAACAGGTAAAAGAGGTAGGGTGGGAAAGAAAGAAAAAAAAACAGGCAAAATCTATGAAGACATTTCACTAAAAGGATATACAGATGTCATACACACATGGAAAAGCTCCCCATCATTAATCATTAAGAAAATGTGAATTAAAATCATAATGAGATACCCCTACATACTTATTAGACTGACTAAAATTGAACAAAAATAAAAAGACAACCTGACAATATCAATGTTGGGGAAGGACCCAGAACAACTGGACTCTCAAACTTTTTTTTTTTTTCCAGTTCTCATACAACACAGACAGGCATGCAAAATAATGTGGCCACGGGGCGCCTGGGTGGCTCAGTGGGTTAAAGCCTCTGCCTTCGACTCAGGTCATGATCTCAGGGTCCTGGGATCGAGCCCCACATCGGGTTCTCTGCTCCGCGGGGAGCCTGCTTCCTTTCCTCTCTCTCTGCCTGCCTCTCTGCCTAGTTGTGATTTCTGTCAAATAAATAAAATATTTAAAAAAATAAATAAATAATGTGGCCACTTTGGAAAAGCTGACAGCTTCTTATAAATATAAGCATATACCTAGAATACTATCCAGGAATCCCAACTCAACTGTTATCCAAGAGAAATGAAAATATTTACAGCAGCCCTACTCATAATCTCTCCATGCTGGAAAACACCACAAACGCCCTTCAACTGATGAATGGATAAACTGGTACAATTCATACAATGACAACACAGCAATAGAAAAAACTACTTTTGGGGCACCTGGGTGGCTCAGTGGGTTAAAGCCTCTGCTTTCGGCTCAGGTCATGATCTCAGGGTCCTGGGATTGAGCTCCGCATCGGGTTCTCTGCTCGGCAGGGAGCTTCCTCCTCTCTCTCTCTGCCTGCCTCTCTGCCTACTTGTGATCTCTGTCTGCCAAATAAATAAATAAAATCTTTAAAAAAAAAAAAAAGAAAAAACTACTTTTATATTCATGATACATAGATAAATCTAAGTGTATTATGCTAAAAAAATTTTTTTCTAAATATATTATGCTAAATGAAAGACACCAGACTCAAAGCTACAGGCTCTATGGTTACACTTAGAGGACACTGTAGTAAAGACTAACTATCAATGTTTTTCAAGAGCTGGGGTTAAGGGGATAGGCTGATTATAAGGGAACACAAGCAAACTTCTCCAGGTGCTGGATAAGTTCTGTATCTTAATTATGGAGTTTTTTTTTTAACACTTTATTTATTTGACAGAGAGAGAGAGAGAGCGCGCACAAGCAGGGGGAGCAGCAGGGGGAACAGCAGAGGGAGAGAGAGAAGCAGACTATCCACTGAGCAGAAAGCCTGATGAGGGGCTCTATGACCTGAGCCAAAAGCAGATGCTTAAACAACTGAGCCACCCAGTGGCTCAAATTATGGTAGTTTAACATGATGGTATACATTTGTTAAAACTCAGCACCTTATGGGTGTCTGGATGGCTCAGTTGGTTGGGCAAGTGCCTTCAGCTCTGATTATAATCCTGGAGTCTGGGGATCAAGTCCCGCATCTGGCTTCCTGCTCCGCAGGGAGTCTGCTTCTCCCTCTGCTCCCCACCCCCACCTTCTGTCTCTCAAATGAATAAATAAAATCTTAAAAAAGAAAAACTCAGCAAATTATACCAAGAAGGATGAATGTTAATGTACATAAATTGTATCTTAGTAAACTAGGTATTAAGAAAAAAACTAGTCAAAAATACAATTACACAAATAACTTGTTGCAATGAATTATAATGGATATGAATTTGTAACCACAAATCCAAGTGTAGAACATCCCATCTCTATTAAAAAATTTTTAAATTTTCCTTTAGAATATTCGTTTAACTCACACTGGGCATATATACCATTTTGTAACATATCTTGTCATTAACATTAATTTTTATTTCAGTAGAAGTTATTTAAATAAAAATACTGTATACATTAACTTTTTTCTGAAACCACTTTCCCTAGTTCCTACATGGGCTCAATGTTTTCATGTGCCAAAAAAACAATTTATATCATTCCATTGTTATAACTGAAAAAACAAACCACTCTAATAAGAAGAATTAATTTACTACTGAAGCCTTCATGGTTATAAATTTTTCAAATCTCTGTAATACCATCATCCTCTTATTGGTCCATTCAACTTCAGAAATCCTATGAATATAGCAGTTAAATAGCTTTTATTATGTTAAAGAAGTAGGTGTGTGTTTGGAAGTGAGAAAGCTGAAATGATAGCTATTTTTCCTTTTGTTTAGGGGGTGAGCACAAAGCAGTCCCAAACTAAACTCCTTCTGAGTACATTTCTGTTTCAAAGCTGGAACCTATTAAATAGTTGAGATAACATTTTAATTCCTTTTAAAAGCAGTTCTTTTATTTCTCCCCAGTTCAGTATACACAGGGACTCTCAATGCCACTGAGAAAACAGCCACTCTCATTTTTATAGCACTAATAGTTTATATATTTTTACACATATAATTCTCACCAAGACCTATGAGAAAGTGTGCTGTTGTTTTTAATTTCCATTTTGTAAATGCCAAAACCCATTCAGAAGGTTAGATTAGTTGTTCAAAGATCATACAAACCAGTTAAGTGTTAGGGCCAGGATGTTGTTTTGTATTATTCTGTGTACCCATCAGCATCTACCACTAGTCTGAAGACAACATTATGGGAAAGCTATACCTAACAATGTTTAAAAATAGTAGCAATACTTGGTACCCATTATGTACATTAAAGGAGACTGAGTAAAGAGCAGTTTAGTGACAACTAAATGTGGAATGGAATCCTGGATGGAAAAAAAATCAAAGATCATTACTTGAACAAGTGGCAAATTTAAACACAGATGCATATTACACAATACTACTGAATCAATGATTTCCCGAATTTGATAACTGTAATATAAGTAAATAAGTAATATAAGAGAAAGTCCTCATTCTTAGGTAATACCTATTTTAAGGATTCAGGGATGAAGGGTTATGATGTCTGCAACTTACTGAGAGTGGTTCAAAAAATGTATGTGTATACAGAGAAATCAATGGCAAAATGCTAACTGGTGACCTAGGTGAAAATTATACAGTGCTCAGTTACCTTTTTTTTTTTTTTTTTTTAAAGATTTTATTTATTTGAGAGAGAAAAAGCATGAGCAGGGGGAGGGGCAGTGGGAGAAGCAGGCTCCCTGTTGAGCAGGGAGCCTGATGTGGGGCTTGAAGACCCCGGGATCATGATCTGCTCTGAAGGCAGACACTTAACTGACTGAGCCACCCAGGCACCCCTCATGGTTACTTTTATTACTGAATTTGTAAGACTGAAATTTCAAAAAATAGAGCTGAAGATAAAACACATTAATTTTCTTTCACTCTTCCTCAATAGCTATTAGACATCTCCAAAGAGATCTTTTGTTAAGCAACTGAATAAAAGGGACACCTGGGTGGCTCAGTCCGTTAAGCTTCTACCTTCAGCTCAGGTCATGAACCCAGGGTCCTGGGATGGAGTCCCACTTCAGGCTCCTTGCTCAGTGGGGAGCTTGCTTCTCCTTCTGCCCACTGCCCCCCTCCCCAAGCTTATGTGTGCACACATGCTCTAACAAATAAATAAAGCCAAAAAAACTGGTGGGGGGGGGGGGGCATCTGCGTGGCTCAATCAGTTAAGCATCTGCCTTTGGCTCAAGTCCTGATCCCAGGGTGCTGGTATCAAGCCCCACATTGGGCTCCCTGCTCATCAGGGAGTCTGCCTCTCCTTCTCCCTCTGCCTGCCACTCCCCTTGCTTGTGCTCTCTGTCAAATGAATAAAGAAATCTTTTAAAAACAAAAAAAAAAGGAAAAGAAAAAAAATTGAATTTTTTTTTTTTTTAAGATTTATTTATTTAACAGAGAGACAGAGAGAGAGAGAGATCACAAGTAGAACAGCAGGCAGAGAGAGAAGGGGAAACAGGCTCCCTGCTGAGCAGAGAGCCTGATGCAGGGCTGGATCCCAGGACCCTGAGATCATGACCTGAGCCGAAGGCAGAGGCTTAACCCACTGAGCCACCCAAGCACCCCTACTTTTTATTTTTTCTTAAGATTTATTTATTTGACAGAGAGACACACTGAGAGAGAGGGAACACAAGCAGGGAGAGCAGGAGAGGGAGAAACAGGCTTCCCGCTGAACAGGGAGCCCTACACAGGGCTTGATTCTAGGACACTGGGATCATGACCTGAGCCAAAGGCAGATGCTTAACAACAAGCCACCCAGGTACCCCAAGAAACTGAATTTTAAAGGATATTCTTTTTAGTGTTGCTGACAAATACTAAGGAAGCATTATTTACTTTTTTAGCTTGCTTAATTAAAGTGCCTAAGTCTTATCTGACCGTTATACACTCACAGTAAACCTTCAGGGGTCAAAGCCACAGGCTGTGTCATAACTTTTTTTTTTTTTTTTAAATCAAAGGCTTCTTTGAGAATTGAATGAAAGCTAGAAAGCCTCTTCTCAGAAAATCCCATATATGTACATACTTACAAAATTTTATTTTTTAAATATTTAAGTAATCTCTACACCCAGTGTGGAACTCTAAACTGAAGACACTGAGATCAAGAGTCACACACTCTTCTGATTGAGACAACTAAGTGCCCCACATACAAAATTTTAATACAGTCTTGAAAGGAGTCACCATAGAATCCATCAATCCCCAGGGAATAATTATTATCACTGATTACATAGGAAGAAAGCCTTAAAACTCAGTGCTTTTGGTTTTCATACAGATTCTCATCAGAACAAGAAGAAACCTGTGATACCTTCTGTTCCAGTTACCATAATTGTTCCAAGGCCATAGCTACCAGGTTCTGTCAATTGTCCATCCCCGCTCTGCAATCCCAAAACACAAGACCTTCTGCCATGGACACCTCCAATCCTCTAGATCCTGCAAGCTATTCTGATCTACTGCAGTTTCTGACAAGCAGCCAGCCACCCAGTCCACCCTTTAAGACCTTCAGTGACACACCTCAGTGTTTCAAAAGGCAGGCCACTGCAGTTTTAGGCTACTCTTAAGAATTATAAAGTTCCTGGGGTGCCAGGGTGGCTCAGTGGGTTAAGCCTCTGCCTACAGCTTTGGTCATGATCTTAGGGTCCTGGGATTGAGTCCCCCTCTCCCTCTGCCTGCCTTTCTGCCTACGTGTGACCTGTGTCAAATAAATAAAATCGTTAAAAAAAAAAACAACTAGGGGCGCCTGGGTGGCTCAGTGGGTTAAGGCCTCTGCCTTCAGCTCGGGTCATGATCCCAGAGTCCTGGAATCCAGCCCCATGTCGGGCTCTCTGCTCAGTGGGGAGCCTGCTTCCTCCCCTCTCTCTGCCTGCTTCTCTGCCTACTTGTGATCTCTCTCTCTGTGTCAAATAAATGAATAAATAATCTTTAAAAAAAAAAATTATAAGATTCCTTTCTAATTTGCCTACCCAGGTTTGTAAACTTTAAATGCTGCCCTACTGAATTTCTCCTCTTTTCGCTTACCAATATGTAAGAAAACAGCTTACCATTCAAAGTACCTAATCCTAAAATCAAAAGCAAAAAATCATTTAGCTCTCCTTGTACCAAACAGATAAGTCAGAATAATGATGAAAAGCACCTTCTATTTGGAAGTCAAAATATAAGAGATCAGTACTGGTTCAGTTAAAGAAAAATGCAAGGTTTCCCCGTACAGGGCTTGTGGGCTCCTTTCTCACTGCATAAAAAATTTTAAATGTATCAACATTAAAAGATTCAGGTTATAGTCACTTAAAATTAACATCAGTTCTGTCTGCAAACGGTTTATTCTCTATATTTCTATTTACGCCTGTGATTCTGTAATAGACAGTTCTAATCAATGCAATATAAATATAGAAACATTACTTATTCATCGGATAAAGACTGGTTTTCAAGAATTGTTGTCTCAATCACCTTCAACAGCTCCTTTCTCACAGTAAGAAGTATCTTATTGAAACCAGTGTATTATTAAGATCCATTTAGCATATATAAGCAACTTCTGATGCAAATCCTTATTTCCTCTGAAAACAAAGGAAACATTATAAAAATTTTTTGTTATTTTCTTCCTTAATCCCACACTAATGCCGGATAAAAAAGATTCACGGGTATTTTTCAGTGACTGATGTAGTCAATTCAGATAAGAACAATGTTAACCAACAGTTAACTGGATTAACAATAAGCAAAATCTCATTTTCAAAGGACTACTCAGGGGGGCTTGGTTTCCTGGGCCATGTCTCAGAGAGGCAAACAATGCACAGACCAAAGAAGAGTCTACCCTGTAAGGAGCTGCTTTTTGGTCCTTCAATAATTAAACTTCCCGTAGAGATACAAAGATCTACCTAAATGAATTCTGCCTTATTTTGCAAATGCCACTGGAACTCTAGTTCCATAGATTTACATGGCAAGTATACAACAATCCCATGGTTAAGGAATACGTTTCCTGATAAACACTTTTCTATTTTTCCACAGTAGTTTCAAGAATGAATGCTGTGTTTCAAAAAGACCAAAAAAAAAAAAAAAGAAAGAAAAGAAAAAAAAAAAGGCAGTGCCATACATCACCTTACCAGAACTGCATGACACAAAAAAGGTATGTTAAGCTCAGAAAGACAGAGCTCCCAGCATTTCACTTGGGATAAAATTATCTATATAATCATTTTAGTTGGTTCTTAAAACTGCTAATTATTTAATGTATCAGAACCAAAATTCGTACTACAGAACTTTCTTACAGTCCATACTGTTGGATACCCTATTATTTAAAACTGAGCCAGTTTTAAATCAATGCAGTAATATTTATACCCAAGCAAATACTATGAATCTCGATTTAATTACATTTTTTTAGCACAACATTCTTTCATGAGCTTAATATTATACAACTGAACACTCGAAATAGCGTATTTAAAGCACAGACTATAGATAGTCAAACACTGCCCCACCCCTCGTTAACAGAGGATGACTGGAACATTTTAATACGCTCCATCACGTAGTAGTACAGCTATAGAACCTGCATATTGGCGCCGCAAGTTGCACATTTTCCAGTGCAATTTATACTTTAAAAATTCTTTGCATCATCCTCAATACCAGATGTACCAACATTCAGGTACACTTAAGTAACTGATAACCACAAGCCCTGTAATTTTCCTCTCTCCACATAAATGCGCCCTTTTCTCATTTCTTCTAACGTGAAGTCGCTGAAGGCGTTCTCGCCAGTCACTACATAATTAAATTTATTAATTGGAAGGCTGGAATCACCACATTAAGAAAATTTCAAACAGTAACATCGCAAACAAGATAGAAATGTGAAAAAAGTCTTTCTGCTTAAATACTGAAAGATCTTACAATTTTGAAAAGTATTTGCGGGATGCCAAGCAAGATTTCCAAAAGCCTCCCCCTCCCCCATCCGTAACCAGCCCCCACCACCCACCCGCCGCCTTGGTCTGGAGGTCGTTTATCTATCCAGACGCGGCTGGGATGCTACTCACCAAGTTTTTCCACCAACTTAAGCATCACCCCTCCAATGTGCACCTCCCCGGTCACTCTTAGGGTGACATCGCGGTTCAGGTCCGTCACATGAACACTCAGTTCCCACGTCCCGTCCGCGTAGCAGCCATCTGGCATCCTTATCCCGTCCAGAGCCATGGCTCCTTCCTGCGAGCACGGAGGAAATGGCTCTCGTAAGCGTCACTCCCCCAAAGGCAGGCAAATCCCACCGAACTCACAGAGTCCGCCGCGGCGCGGGAGAAGGTGGAAGACCGAGGACTCGGGAGAGCAGCGGTGGGGCGGGACCGCTGGCGGGATTCTGCGCCCCCGCGCCCTTCACGGCGGCCGCCCAGCACTCCCGCCCGCCGCAGCCCTCGGCGGACACGGCGCCGCCCGTACGACCCGCGCGGCCCCAGCCTAGCGGCTCTCGCCTAGCGGACCGCCGCGGGCTTCACCTGCCGGCCTGCAGACCGCACCCCGGCCCAAAGAGACGCCGCCCCGCGGGCTTCACATTCCTCCTCCCGGCCCGCGTTCCCTCTCAGGTCCCAGCCCGGATCCCGGCCCCTCACCGAAGGCTCCTCGCGCTCCCGGCTGGGGGTTCGCGCTACAACAGGCGCGGGGGCGGCGGCTCGCAGGGCGGCGGCGTCGGTCTCCCCCCTCAGCCAGCGAAGCGCTGCCTCCCGGCTGGAGCGACTTAATGGAGTCCTGTCGTCGCGGCCCCTCGCCTCTCTCCCAGCGCTCCACCCCTCTCTCCCCGCCCCCTCAGTCGGAGTCCGGCTCTGGGAGGGCGCGCCGGCTCCCTCCTCCTCTGCCCGGCTGAGCCGCCCGGAGCGGGTCGGGCCGCCTCACCCACGTCCCTCACTGTCCCCCGCGGCCGCGCTGCGGGCTGGGGGCCGCGCGCACTCCCGGGCTGGGGGCGGGGCGGCGTGCGCGGCGGGGGTGGGAGCTGTGCGGGGGAGGCGGGGGGCGCCCGCGGCGCAGCAATCTCAGCCCCGCCGAGCCACTGCCCTTTTATGGAAATGAAGGACCGGGCGTAGGGATTGAATCCAACATCCGGGCTCTCGGCGGCGGGACCTGAGGAGGGGGAGCGAGGGGAGGGCGGGCGGCCTCCCGCGGGGGTGCTGCGTTTCGCGTTCGGGTCTCCCACTTTGCGGGAGCGCATGGCGGTGGGTGTCTGTGCTTCCGGCGGGAGGAGGGGGCTTGTCGGTGAGAAATGGTCACAGGAAATTCCCAGGGCAAGGTCGTTTTCTGGGAACAAAGTCCCCCGCCCCTTCCCCACGCCTGGAGCAAGTCCAGAAGTCTTGGGGCAGGAAGAGGTGCCGCACTCCGGGAGCTGGAGAGAGGGGTTTGGGACGTAAAAACTTTAGAAAATAAATGCCCGGGCCAGCTCCATAAACATCCCACAAAAGAATGAGAAAACCCAGAGGGAGGTGAACCACAAAAATTGCTTTGCAAGCAATGTCCGGCACAACCAGCAACTCCTACTGGACTCCCAAGAGTTTGCTAGCGCTCTTAACCCGTTCGGAAGCTCCGACCCGCAGCGAGTCAAATACGCCCTATGATGCTCTTGTTTGAGAGGGAAGGAAATGCAGTAGAATGAGTTTTACTCAAAAACTGTTTTTCCAGCCGCTCCAGCTCTTTGCGTATTTGTGTATTTTTATATGCAGCTTAGAACTAGCAGTCTACTAAGGCTTTCAGATGGCTAAACATCCTCTACCCACCCTCAGCCACACCTTGAAAGAATTTTAATAGCCCTGGAATGGTGCCAGCAGGTACAGAGAAGAGCTAAAGAACTCTGTTGAGACTGACTAGTAACAGAAAATGGTCCTCCTGCTTCCCACTTGACTTCCACTTCACCCATTTACTGTTGCCCTCAATTCAGAAACAGCTAGCCAGGGAACCTGCCTCGCTGGCAAACGCATGACCCAAAAAGTTTAGGTCAGAAAGACCAAGATGGGTCAGGTCCCATAAAAGATCCCAGTTTTTAAACTGTGTCAATTACTTTGAAAAGGAACCTACTGGGCAAATAACCCTTAGTTCATCAACGCACTTGGGAAATAGAGGCCTCAAGAAAGGGTGGGACCCATAAAAGCGTGAAAGGAGCCCAGCGAAATTCAGATGCCAGAGGTCTGGCACAAAAAAAAAAAAAAAAAAAAAAAGAAAAGAAAAAAGAAAAACCACTACAGTATTTTCAGCTAGTCATCATGGAGAAACTGATGCCTCAAGTCTGTCATCTCTCCACTCTCCAATTACTTCTACTCATGAAGGTTCCAGATAGTTCTCTTGGAAGCAGTATGAATGTCCAGAGAGGAAGGAATATTTGTGTTAATTATAGTGCTGAAAATAAAAATGAATGGTCTTAATAAAATAGGGAATTGCTTGTTATGGTAGAAAGCTGTTCAAAACTGTACATGTGGCTGTAACATCACAAGCTTATCCTCAAATATTCAGAGAAAAAAGACTGGAAGGAAATACACCAAAATGATAAGAAGCTGTCTTTGTGTTGAGATCATGGGAGATTTTTTTCCCTTCATTTTCTTTCTTTTATTTTATTTTTAAAGATTTTATTTATTTATTTGACAGAGAGACACATAGGGAGAGAGAGAACACAAGCGGGGGAAGTGTGAGAGGCTTCCTGCGGAGAAGGGAGCTGGATGTTGGGGCTCCATCCCAGGACCCTGGCATCATGACCTGAGCTGAAGGCAGATGCTCAACGACTGAGCCACCCAGGCACCCCTCTTCTTTTGTACAAACTCCAAAGTTTTGGATTTAGGACTTTTCTGTCACCACCTTAAATGTCATCCAGCATCTCTATTTCTCTAGGCATACCATTACATTCGCAATAATGGGCATAGCTGATGGAGAAGCTACTGGCCTCCTTGGCAGGATTTTCAAGGGTTTCCTTTTGTGTTTCTTAAGATCCCCCAAATAAAATATGAGTTCTTTGAGAGCAGGGACTTGAATTCTTTGCATTGCCCACAAATTTACAAATAGCTTGAAACAAAAAAAAAAAAAAAAAAAAAAAAGGAAATCATGCTAGTACGGAATCAGTATAAATGTCAAAGAAACAGTATGTCAGGGAGAAATCTCATTACCAGGGAAATCCTGGCTTTTAAATTTTATGTGTTAGGGGCGCCTGGTGGCTCAGTTGGTTAAGCCACTGCCTTCGGCTTAGGTCATGATCCCGGGGTCCTGGGATCGAGTCCCACATCGGGCTCTCTGCTCAGCAGGGATCCTGCTTCTCCCCCTCCCCTCTCTGCCTGCCTCTCTGCCTACTTCTGATCTGTCTGTCAAATAAATAAAATCTTTTAAAAAATAAATAAATTTTATGTGTTATTTCCACATCTTATCTCAAAAAGATTTGTGGCAATGTTTAAGGATGCATAGGCTATGAGATAACATACATTAAAAATGCCACAAAATTAGGAGCAGGGGGAGGCAGGAAGGGGAAGGACAGAGATTTAAAATGGAGCCAGGGGACGCCTGGGTGGCTCAGCCAGTTAAGCATCTGCCTTCCGCTTAGGTTATGATCCCAGAGTCCTGGGATTGAGCCCCTTGTCCGGCTCTCTGCCCAGCGGGAAGCCTGTTTCTCTCTCTCACACTCCCCCTGCTTGTGTTCCCTCTCTTGCTGTCTCTCTCTCTCTCTGTCAAATAAATAAATTAAAATTCTTTAAATAAAATAAAATGGAGCCAGGAATGAGCATTGTACCTTAATGAACTTCTCAAGTGTTCCAGTGAGTTCCGAATAACTCCTGCTTCCCAAATATTCCTCTATAGAACCAAAAATATCCATATCCTTTCTCAGTATTCCCTTTCCTTCAGACAAATTTGTCGAAGCTAACTGTCATGTCTCAGAAGCGCTTTTAACACTCAGTTTCCACATTTTTGTTCTTTTCTCACCTCCCGGTGAGTACTTTGTGAACAACCTCCCACCACAGTGCCTACTGTTCTGACTACAGCACACTTTTGTGAATGTTCCCTGCATTTAGTGGCAGAGGGGGATGGTTAATATTGTAAATAATAGCCCCATTTCTCAACTTTTGAAATAGCTTAGTTCTAGCGTGTCAAGACTTTCCTATCTTCAGAAAATCAGCAGTTTATGTTTGAGCAGTATAGAGCACCAGAAGGCAGTGACCCTCCGTTAAGTACCATTGGAGGAATAATTAGATTAGGATGGGCGCAGCTGGTCCCTTGGGGCCCTCTTTTTGAGTATTTCAAGCTGGTGCTTGTTGTGAAGATGAAAGGAGTCAGACTCCAATCACTGAAACTGGGATTTTTTTTCCAGTTTATCAAGTGAGGCTTTCAAGTGCATTTCTTAAATGTTTACTTCTACCTAATGTTTTCCAGTGTATTCAGATGTGAAATCTTATCTGAAATCCTCCACTAGAACCTTGAAGACAATGCAATACTTGTGGTACTGACATCATGCTGAAAAGTAGCCGAGAACTTCAGTGTTTGGAAGAACAGCCCGAGCACTGAAAGCAGCAATATCCAAATAAGGTACCAAGCACTGGTCTTAGATTTAGACCAAATGATACCTCACAGATCTGCCGTCAAATGCAGCCCTTGGGCTGGCTAATCCACAGGTTGACTTCAGCTGTTTCTCTGAGCCTACCTAAACTGCGCTTTTATGTTTCTAAAAGGTGAATACAGAATATACCCACTGGGTTCAGAAGAAAGAGATTCTGGGTGATAGGAAAAAATAAGAGAAGGTTTGTATGAATGTGAATGTGGGGGGGGTGTGTGTAAAAATTGCACTTAAAGCCAGCATCTGAGGCCAGCAAGATGAAATGTAATCAATTACTCCTGTCAAATACCAGGTGAGCAGAATTCTTTGTCCCAATGATTGCCAAAAATGGAACATACTGGTAAAGCTACTAAGGAGGTAGAAATCAAGGGGTAGTAATTAGATTAGGATGGGTGCAGCTGGTCCCTCCAGGCTCTTTTTTTTTTTTTTTTTTGAGTAGAAGTGGTAGTCACTGCAAACAGCAAGAAAAGGACTGGCAAACCTAGAAACAGGGAAGATTTGCTGGGGGGTGGGGATGTTTCAACACAGACCTAAAGAAGACTCTGGGAGAGCAATGAAATTTACTTCAAGGGGAAAGAAATATGCTGCTTGTATTTACTACTCCGGAGCACAGAAAATTTTTCGCAGGAAACCATGCTGGGGGATACTTTAAAAACTTTTTTTCTTTGGTTTAACTTTGAACATCATGTCATCTTGTGAGATATTCTGTCCTTGACAAAAATATGAAGTGTTCACACATAGGCTCACACAAACAAGGTAGCTAATTGTGTGCTCAGTACAGTGCAGGGCACTGAGAGACATGTAGATGTGCAACTCGTCACAAAGTCTTAAAGGAACATCTATCTAATGTAGGAGGCTTATAGTTAAAACATCATAAAGGATATCCACATTCATAAAGAATAAACTAGGCCCCTACCCTACACTGTACACAAAAATTAACTCAAAACAGATCGCAGACCTAGATTTAAGATCTAAACTATAAAATTCTCAGAGGAAAACATAGGAGTACACTTTGTGACCTTGGATTAGGCAATAGCTTCTTAGATAAGACATCAAAGCAAAAGCAACAAAAGAAAAACTAAATTGGATTTTATAAAAATAAAAAATACCTAAATTTCAAAAGACAGCATGAAAAATGTGAAAAAGGGGTGCTGGGGCGGCTCAGTGGGTTAAAGCCTAGGCCTTTGCCTGTGGCTCAGGTCATGATCCCAGGGTCCTAGGATCAGCAGGGAGCCTGCTTCCTCCTCTCTCTCTGCCTGCCTCTCTGCCTACTTGTGATCTCTGTCAAATAAATAAATAAAATCTTTAAAAAAAAAAAAAAGAAAATTGTGAAAAAATAACCCACAGAATGGAAAAAAATATTTGTAAATTGTATATCTTTTAAGGGACTTATATCTAGAATATATAGCTATTTTATATATATATATATATTATAGCTATTATAAATCAACAAGACAAATAACTCAATTAAAATGAACAAATAATCTGAGTAGGCTGTTCTCCAAAGAAGATATATACAGTCAATCGGCATATGATAAAATGCTCAGCATCATTAGGCATCAAGAAAATGCAAATCAAGACCACGATGAGATAACACTTCATATCCACTAGAATGACATAATAAAAAAGAGACAATAACAAGTGTTGACTAGGATGTAGAGAAACTGTAGCCCTCCTTCATTGCTGGTGAGAATGCAAAATAAGTCAGCTGTTTTGAAAAACAATTTGGCAATTCCTGAGAACATTAGAGAGCTACCACATAAGCCAACAATACTCTTAGATATATACCAGGAGAACTGAAAACATACATCCACACAAATACTTGTACACAAATTTTAATGCTAGCCTAAAGATGGAAACATCCCAAGTGTTTTTCAAGGGACAAATGAACAAAAGTTGGGTTGTTTCCATCTTTTGGCTAGCATTAATATTTGTGTACAAGTAATTAAAGAAATGATTCATTAGAATAAGAAGGAGAAAAACTATCACTCTAACGTCTAAATTGTGAACTACAAACCCACTACGAGGATTATGATAACTTAACCTCTGAAAGAAGGTCATCAGGGAAGTCGTGGAACGTCTTTATGAAGAAGTTGACTCTAACTGGATCTGAAGGTTGGAGTTTGGCCTGTCAAGAGGAGTATAATGTGAAATCACAAGGCAGAAGTGAATGTGGCATGCTCACCACCATGGAAAAGAAAGGAAGAAATGCCCAGGAGATGCTCTGGGGAAGAGTGGGTGTAGAGTGAGGCCAGAGTAGGTAGGACAGAAGTTTAGATTCTGAGACAGAAAATGGTGAGCCATTAAAAATTGGTGCATGGTGGCAATTATCATGAGAGCAACGTTCAAATGAGATTCACCCAGTAAAAATATACATGATGGATTGGAAGAGCTAGGGACTAGAACACAGAAGGCTGGTTTGGAATCTGCTCCTAACTTTGACGTAAGAAAAGTAATAGGGATTGGGGGTGGAGGGCTGATAATGTAAGTAACGGGTTGGGAGAGGGAGGGAATTTCAAAAGAGTTATTGTCAAAAGCTTTTGAGCATTTCTGATATTCTAAGTGCTGTGCAGCACACTTTAAATGTTCCTCACAGCAACACTGAGTTTTCGATTATCCTTATTTAATATGAGTTACCTGATGGTCAAACAACCAGGATTAAAACCTAGGTTTGAAAAAAGAAGGTCATACATGCTTCAAAGTCTTTATGTTTGGGTGACCAGGCAGGAAGAACAGTGGAGTTACTGAACTGGGAAACGGAAGTAGGGAGGAGTTGATGTTAGGGACCAATGGGAAGACAGATGTTTTAAAAAAGAAATACTCAACTTGGGGTGAGAGCCGTATATCCCTGCAGAAACATTTAGAGGGTAATTAGATAAATAAGCCTGCCTATCTTGTGAGAGGATCAGATCACAGAGAGAAATCATTAACAAAGAGACAAGCCTGAAGAGATAGCTCCACCCCTCAAAGGAGCCTGACCCGGGGTAACTAATTGCTCCCCAAGGGCAGACGCAGGAAAAGAGTCCTCTAAGGCAACAGAGAAGAGGATCAGAGGTGAAAAAAAGATCAGGTTAGTTCAGTGTCAGGCAAGCCAAAAAAGGGAAGGAAGGGGGCGCCTGGGTGGCTCAGTGGGTTAAAGCCTCTACCTGATCTCAGGGTCCTGGGATGGAGCCCCACATCGGGCTCTCTACTCAGTGAGGAGCCTGCTTCCTCCTCTCTCTCTCTCTCTCTCTGCCTGCCGCTCTGCCTACTTGTGATCTCTGTCAAATAAATAAATAATTTTTTTTTTTTAAAAAAGGGAAGGAGGGAAAAAAAAGCAAGAGAGAGAGAGAGGGAAAGAGAAAGAGAGAAGGAAGGAAGGAAGGAAGGAAGGTGGTCATCAGTATCAAATGATGCAGAGGAGTCCAAGAGAAGAGAGTGATTGAAGAACACAAAGACTGGCAAAAATCATTGCTCACCTTGCAGGGGACAATTTTATAGCTGGCGGAGACAGGTTTCAAGGAGTTGAAGAGAAAGGGACATGTGTCCGTGAAAGGAAAGCAAGAACTAGAACGGTAATATGGAACTGCCACAGGAGCAAAGACGCTTTTTCAAAACAAAGGAAATGGGAGCATGCAGAAAGACTATGGAAAATATAAGGGGGAAATAGTTCGCTTAAACCTAAAACCAAGGTGCCTCTGAGATATGGGAGTAATTCCACAGATTCAGGGGCAATAGGAACAGCCCTTACCACGACAGAAGAAATATCCACTAGTTTGCAAGGCTAGGATTGGGTTATTGGAAGACTCTAACCATCTTACACAAGTGGAAGCACACTGCATAAACATATTTCAATAAATACTGTTACTATTAGCCAACAAGAGGGTGGGGCTGGCTGGGTTATTGTGCCGGTCAGCGGACACCCTCCCAGGAGGTCAGATTGGGGCCCGATGTAAGAAAGGAAGGATGTGATTAAGAGATTATTTTGGTACAACTAGGGCAGATTCCAAGGCCCGTAAGGGAGAACTAGTGGTGACAGCAGAGACGCCAATGGGCCCAGCCCAGAGGTGCTGCCGGGGTCCACTGGCCTGGACAGTATAGCTACCACTCACAGATGACTCCAAGGCCACAGACCAAGAGGCCATTTCCCCAGCACTGCCTTCATGCAATCAGTTCCAGCAACACACCAGAAACTCTGACTTGTTCAAGTGTTTCCTTGTTTAGGAGCACGCTGGTCTCCTCCCTGATTTTCAGTGTTATTTAGCATCTAGCTGGTTCCTCCCAATTTTTAGTGGCAGGTAAACTACTGACTCCCAACCCCCATTCTGGGAAATGATCCCTTACTCTCTTTGTGCTTTGTGTCACAATGTCCTCTTTGCATGCATAAACCTTCTCTTCTTCCCAGAACAGGAGTTGCAGTTCCACTAAAAGAGCCAAACCAGAAAGTCACCTACAATTCCAGTTGCCCTAGGGCCAACCCAGTCCAACCCAGAAGGACAAAAGTACCTTTTATCTACTTGCTCCTGAGAAGGTGCTCAGGTGACAGAGAATTGACTGCAGCTGAACATCACCATCTGGTGCCTGGGAGGTGTCACTGCAAATCTTGTCTCTCCTTTGACCTGCAGTCAACAAATAATTCATGAAGAACTTTAGGGAGTAAAAGGAAACAGCGTCCCTGCACCTTTTTTTTTTTTGAAGATTTTATTTGTTTGACAGAGAAAGAAAGACACATCGAGAGAGGGGACACAAGCAGGGGGAGTGGGAGAGGGAGAAGCAGGGTTCCCGCTGATTGGGGAGCCCAATGCAGGGCTGGATCCCAGGAGCCTGGGATCATGACCAGAGTCAAAGGCTTAATGACTGAGCCACCCAGGAGGCCCACCCTGCACCTATTAAAAGATAAACCATTCTGTTTCCACCACTCCCCTGAAACTGTTCTTGCCGTCACTAATGACCTCTGTGTTGCAAAACACATGGTGCTGTCTTTCTAAATACTTGCTCCACTTGGAGTTTGGAAGTTGCCACATCCTGGCTTTTCCTCTACCTCTCTTTTTCTTTTTCTGTCTCCCTTGCTGGCTCCTTCCCCTCAGCCTATGTCTAAATTCAGCACAGCAGGTGTGGACCCTGTCTGGGCACTCTTTTCTTCTCGATATGCATTCTCTCTCTAGCTGATCTCCTCCTACCTCTAGACATAAAATACTGCCTCTAGGATGATGATTCCCCAATATCCAGCCCATACCTGTCCTTGGGGCTCCGGAGTTGGAGATCCATGTGTAACAGGCATTTCCAACTAGCATGTGCAGTGTGAGACTGGCTCTACCCCAGTATCTTTTCCCGCTCCAGTATTTTCCATTTCAGTAAATAACACCAATATCCATCTATTAGCTCAGCCTAAAAAACAAAAAAAACAAAAACAAAAAAAAAAAAAACCAAGAAAACGAGGTTTCAGCTTTATCACCCCCTACCCTGTGACTAATTTAACACCTCCACCAGTGACTAATTTAATGCCAAGTCTGTCTCTGAAATCTATCCAGCATTGATCCACTTCTCTGCATCTCCACCATCACCACTCTAGTCTTAGCCACTGTCTTCTCACTTGGATTATTTATTCAGTAGCCTCCTAAGTGGCCTCTCTGCTCTCTCTCCATCCAGTCCATTTCCTACACAATAGCTAGAGTTATCCTTTAAATGTGCAAATCACAACATTTACTCTTCTCTTAGAAACATCAAGGGTTTCCGGTCAAGCCTAGGATAAAACCCAGACTTGTTACACGGCTCAAGAGGCAGCCCAGGATCTGGGTAAACCTACCTTGCTGAGCTCCTACTCCCTGTCTTGGGTCTTAGAGGCCTCCTCCCTCTTCTGCCTTAGCACTTGCCTTTCCCCCTGCAACCAGTCCTTGCCCTGGCTCTTCCCAAGACTGGGTCTTCCTCAGCCCCAACATCATCTCTTCAAAAAGGCCACATGGTTTATAGTAATCTTTGTCCCCACCTCCAAGTTACTTTCTATATCCTCATCTGCTTTTTTTTTTTCCTTTCATAAACCTTATCCAAAACCTGAAATTATCTCATGTGTTTTTTTGCTTCTCTCCATCCCACCCAGTCTTCCCCTCTGCCATTAGAATGTAAGCTCCTCGAAGGGAGGGAACTTCCAATTGCATTGTGCTGACTAGCTCCCGGGTCACCATCAGTGTTGTAGTCCACGGGAATGGAGGTCCTTGTGGCAACCTGCCCTCATCTGCCTCATTCAGAGTCATATTCCCCAGCATCCAGCCCAGTGCCTGTCACATGGCAAGTGCTCAACAATGGTGAAATGAAAGAATGAAATGTAGCATGCCAGATGATCCCAGATGCACATCCCAGTCTGCGTTGGTGGTATAGTGGTGAGCATAGCTGCCTTCCAGATGCACATCCCAGATCCATGCCTCCAAGAAACAAACTCTAGAAGATTATTAGAACCAAAAGTATAAACACCACATATAAATATTGGTATGTTTCTCAGGGACACATGCATATGGAGTAGCATGGTGTCCCTGATCTCTGAGCTGTAAAGTATATCAATGTTTACAGGTACTGTCCTTATCTTCATACAAAAACAGCCCACTTGAGAAAATAAGTTTGAATTCAAGCCATGAGGTTGTTTTTCCCTTCCATTATTGAAAAAAAAAAAAAAAAATCAGGGGCACCTGGGTGTCTTAGTCTGTTAAGCGTCTGACCTTTGGTTTTGGCTCAGGTTGTGATCAACCTTAACCCCTTCCAAGCTAGACTCACTCCTCCCTCTCCCATGACTTCATCCCCTATTTCCATTGAACATTGAAGCCATCTGGGTAGAAACCCCTTGACTTATGTTACTGAACCTTTAATCCTGCCTTTGTCTGCCCAAGGTGCTCTCTCCTCCTTTGCTGCCATTAGGCAGAAGAGACACCCATGTTCTAATCAGAGGTTAATCCACCTGTGCCCTGCATTCCAGTTCCTCCTACTCTCAATTCATAAATTCTTTTTTTTTTTTTTAAAGATTTTACTTATTTATTTGACAGAGAGAAATCACAAGAGAGGCAGGCAGAGAGAGAGGAAGGGAAGCAGGCTCTCCGCTGAGCAGAGAGCCCGATGTGGGACTCGATCCCAGGACCCTGAGATCATGACCTGAGCTGAAGGCAGCAGCTTAACCCACTGAGCCACCCAGGCACCCCTCAATTCATAAATTCTTAATTATCCATGTCCTGTGTCTTCAGACTCTCTCGACCCAGAAACTTCCTATCAGCATTTAAATATGCTCCAATCTTCCCCAACATTTGAAAGACTGGATGGAGGACAGGTCATGAAGTACACCCGGATTTCACTGTCATCTTAGTTGCTGTCTTCCCCTTCGTAGATATCAAAACTTCTCAAAGTTTTTTAACTTTGTAAGTATTTTAAGCATTGTCTTTATGCTCACTGTCTCCATTTCCATATCACTCTCTTTCTATGGAACAAATTTCATCTTTGTTTCTGCCTCCTGTTCCACTAAAGTGGCTCATGTTGGGCTCATGAATTACCTCCATCTCCCTAAAGTTGAAATGCATTTTAAACCCTCACCTTAAAAATACGTACATACATACATACATACATACATACATACATTAAAAGCCCTCACCTGATTTGATTTCTTGGCAGTTCTTAACCCTTTCCTCTTTGTGATATTTCCCTTGTCTCCTGTCATGCCATATTTTCCTGATCTTCCTTTGCTTCTTCTCAGACTCTTTTGCTGGCTCAAGTTCCTCATCATAACCATGATTTGTTGGAGTCCTTCAGGTTCTGTTTGAGCCTCCTTTTGCTCTCATCCAAAGATCTCTTTTTAGGGGGCTCACTCAGCCCCATGGCTTGAATACCAGCTACATGTTAAGAACTCCCAAATTTAAATCACCAACCCAGAGCCCTCTGGGTTGTCAAAGACTGGCCTCTGTGCTTTGGCACAAAATATCACATGAAGACAGTTTGGGATAAAGAGTAACAATAGCTTCATTGCTTTGCCTGGCAAAGGAGGCCGCAGCAGGTTATGACCTTCAAAAAAAACCTGCAAGCCTGCCCCAGAGGCAGGGACTGGAGGGGGAGGGGTGTGTTTAATAGGGAAATACAGGATCTAGCTGGTTTTGACAGGAATTAGCTGCTTGCTACCGGCCTCCTTTGTCACATCTTCAGGGTGGTACTGGGTTCCTGAAACAAAAGGCTAAGAAGGGAAGAGGGAAGGTTTATGAAAGAGAGGAAGAAGGTTACTTTATTTATTTATTTATTTAAAGAGTTTATTTATTTGACAGACAGAGATCACAAGTAGGCAGAGAGGCAGGCAGAGAGAGAGGAGGAAGCAGGCTCCCTGCAGAGCAGAGAGTCAGATGTGGGGGTCGATCCCAGGACCCTGAGATCATGACCTGAGCTGAAGGCAGAGGCTTTAACCTGCTGAGCCACCCAGGCACCCCTAAGAAGCTTACTTTAAAATCGAGCTTTGCTGAAGCATTAATGCAGCCATTTTGACTTTTAGTCAACTTTATGCTTTTACGCAGTTCCATGAGCTCTAGGGATGTATACCTAATTGCTCACTGCAGGTCTCCACTTAGGTGTCCCCCATGAGCCTCAGACTCAACGTGCACATAACTGAACCCTGGGTCTTTCCTTGTAAGGTGGTTCTCAACCCGACTGTACAGACCAGATACTTAGGAGTCATCTGTGATACATTCTTCACCTCTTTCCTCCTCTTAATCCATCATCAAGTCCTGTTGATTCTTTCTCCGACATGTTTGTGAGACCCATCTACTTCTCTCCATCTCCACTGCCACCACTTTAGTGCAGGCCACTGTGGTCTCCTATCTGGCTTTGCAATAGAAACCTGTGGGGGGGTCTCCATACCTGTCTTGGCCCCTCCCAACGTTCTCAGTGCTGTAGCAGGAATGAACATGTGTATATATATATATTTATTTATTTTTTAAAGATTTATTTACTTGAAAGATAGAGATCACAAGCAGGCAGAGAGGCAGATGGGTGGGGGGGGGGGGCAGGCTCCCTGCTGAGCAGAGAGCCTAATGTGGGGCTCGATCCCAGGACCCTGAGATCATGACCTGAGCTGAAGGCAGAGGCTTAACCTACTGAGCCACCCAGGCACCCCAGGAATGAACATTTAAACAATGCAATCTGATCAGATCACTGTCCTGTGTAAAACTATTCAATACCTTTGCCTTTCTCTTAGGAAACAGATCCTAAATCCTTACCATGCCTCCAGGGTCCTGACTGATCTCATCCCCATGCACTTGCTTTAATCTCTCTCTCTCTCTCTGTCTCATGCAGTACTACCTTGCAATTCCTCTAACCACGCAGACTCCCTCTAGCCTCAGATCTTTATAGAGGGTTTCCTCTACCTAGACAGCTCTAGTTTCCCTCTGACCCTTCGTCTCCTTAATAACTATTATCCTTTAGATATTAGTATGTCACAGATACTATTGATGCTCTGGCCCAGAGCTAGCGTAGAGCAGTGGTCTTCAAAGCGTCATCCCTGAACCAACAGCATCAGCATCACCGGGGAATCTGTTAGAAATGCATTTTCCAACCCCACTTCAGACCTACAGAATCAGAAACTCTGGGATGGGGTCCTGCAATCTGGTTCCTCCAGGTGATTCGGAAGAGTTGGGAACCCCTGCCTTATAGTGTTTATATAAATGTCCTTTTTCTCTCTGCCTGAGGGGAGGGTCAAGTGCTGGGAATTTAACGCCCCTGGAGTGACCCTTAACTATGGAGGGATGGGAGGTGCTGGATAAAAGGCCTAGCCCCATACTGCTTAGTAACACATTCTAAGGGACATTCCACAAAGTCTCTCAGAAAGTCCCCAGTAGGACCGAACTCCAGTTATCCACAGTGCTACCTCGTGCATTAATGATCTTCCTTCCTTCCTTTCCTTGTCTCACTTCCTTGCTCATCCATAGAGCTTTCTGGAACCAACTCTTCAATAGGTCGCTTATGCCCAAATCCTTATCTTCAGGTCTGCTTACGGGGAGACCCAGACTAAGACACACAGTGAGAATACCCCATGTGGAGGAAGCTTTCCAATGATCCAGGCTGGATCAGCTCTCTCTGTTACCTGCTCTTTTTCACACTTCTCTTTTGCATCACAGCATTTCCCCAGAGCATCATCAATGCCTACCAGTGCCTGGCACAAACATAGATACACAGTAAATGTTTGTTGAATGAATGACAAATGGATAGTAAGTATCCTTTTATGCGTAACTTGCTAAAGGGCTATCTGAGAAAGTCTCAGGTTTTCTGTTTTCTACATATAAACATATTTTTCTTTTATATTTCTTGTAGGTTTTCTCCTCTTTCCCTTCATAAGGTTCTTTTTTTTTTTTTTTCATTTCTTGTTTAGGATGGTATTCTCTACATAATACTACTTTCTATTACTTTTGTCTGGATTTATCTTTTAAAATATTTCCTTTCTAACCAAAACATTTGTCATTCTATTCTAACTGTAGAAAAGACTCCTTTTTAAGTAGAATTTTTAATTTTCAAATCACAAAATTCCTTGCCATCCATCCTCAAAGCCTATAAAGGCTTTTCCCTGCAGGCTTCCATCAGACTTCTCACTTCTAAAGGAGGTGAACATATGAGCACATATTGAATAATTTTGCATCTCTGAGATTGAATCAGCCCTCATAAATAATTTCGTTTGGTCTGTGAAAAATTGGTGATGAGGACACGTGCCCCTTCTCGCCACACCTGAAGTCTTTACCCAATCTCTGTTGCCTTCATGCCTCAAGAGAGGAGTTTGTTTTGTAGTTTAGAGCCCAGATTATTCGTCTGGACCATTTTGTTAACAGGTACGTTTACTGTATGTTAAAGTTTTCACCTATATACACTTTTTTTTTTTTTTTTTTGGTAGTATCTGTACCACACCTGGGGCAGGCTTCACACCTTTCTCTTTCATTCCTCACGGCTTCCAGAGGCTCAGGCCTCTACTATCTGGGGTAAAGAAATGACACCTCACCTAGACCTTCCACACAAGCTACATTATTCAATCCAGCCTGAGACCTCCTCCTCGTAGGACTATGAAGTGCTTGCTCAGCTTTTAAAGGAGAAGTCTGTTTTGCATTTGGCTCTTTCTTTTCATGTGGTCAAGCCAACTGAGTATGCTTGGTGTGGGAGCTGGGCCGTCTGGGTCTCTAGTTTAATACACTTGAAACAGCATCCAAAACTTACTTCCAACCTCTAATCAAACACTTGTTTCTTTAGGAACGCTGAACAACAATTTCTAGCTTCTGCCGGAAACTGAGCATATGGGTTATGCTTTTTGGCAGAATCTTTGAAATAAATAATAGAAAAGCCCCAATAAGCCTTCCAGTCTGTCTCCCCAAAACCAGACCAGGATCATTTCCTACATTAGGCCTGCCTAATGTTTTATCTGATTTAATTTTTAATATTTTGGATGATGACTTTCACAATTTCCCTGAGGAGACCATTTCATAATTTAATATTTATCTCTCAGACAGGGAATGTTTTCCGTAATCAACCCAAATTTTAGATTTTCATCTTTTTCTCTTGGAGATAGATATTTCCTCTCTGTGATAAGTTAAAATTTTCAAATATGGTATTAGTATACCAGTAATTTCCCAGTAGTCCATCTTTAGTTCCTTCAAAGAAATTAATATCCCAAACCAGTTATTTATTTATTTATTTTTTAAAAGATTTTATTTATTTATTTATTTGTCAGAGAGAGAGAGCACAAGCAGGCAGAATGGCAGGCAGAGGCAGAGAGAGAGAAGCAGGCTCCCTGCTGAGCAAGGAGCCCAACATGGGACCCAATCCCAGGACCCTGGGATCATGATCTGAGCTGAAGGCTGTGGCTTAACCGACTCAGCCACCCGGCTTCCCCGAAACCATTTATTTTTCTTGTTTTTCTGAACACCTATATTTTTTCTATTCTTTTATTGTCTGTTTGAACTTCTTTTCTACCTGTGGTCTCATTCTGGTTTTTCGGTTTTTTGTGGGGTTTTTTTGACTGAATTTTTTTTTTGAAGATTTTATTTATTTATTTGACAGATAGAGATCACAAGTAGGCAGAGAAGCAAACAGAAAGAGACAGAGGGGAAAGCAGGCTCCCCACTGAGCAGAGAGCCTGATGTGGGTCATGATCCCAGGACCCTGGGATCATGACCTGAGCTGAAGGCAGAGGCTTTAACTCACTGAGCCACCCAGGCACCCCTGAATATTTTTTTTAATAATGACTCTTTTGTGGTAAAATATATGTAACACAAAATTTACCATTTTAGCTAATTTTAAGTACAGTTTAGTAGCATTAAGAACATTCCCATTGTTGTCCAACCCTCACCACCCTCTGTCTTTAGAATTTTTTCATCTTCCCAAATTGAAACTCTGTCTCCATTAAACACTAACTCCCCCTTCTCCCCAACCAAAGTCCCTGGTAACCACTGTTTTACTTTCTGCCTCTATGAATCTGACTATTCTAGGCACTTCATAGAAATTCATTCTTGTTTTTTAAAGGAGGAAACACCTCTGAACTTCAAAATGCTGTGCTTTTAAATGATCCCCCAAACAACAATAACCTTATTATAGCGATATTAATTCAAGGATGATATTCAAAATATTTAATGGCTGACACAGCAGGGGCTCAGGGCAACTTGAACAAAGGTCAGTCCAGTCAGAGTGGATGGATGATGGATGCATGAAACAGCAGACCCTGACCAGTGCTTTGGCCTTTGAGGTATTTTATTTTATTTTATTTTATCTTATTAATTTTAGAGAGAGAGAAAGAGAGATCACAGGTGCAGGGTGGGAGAGGCAGAGGGAGAGAGAGAGAGAGAGAAAAAAAATCTTAAGCAGGCTCCATGCTCAGCGTCATGACCCTGAGATTGTGACTTGAGCCGAAATCAAGAGTCTGGTACTTAACCAACTGAACCACCCAGGCGCCCTGAGGTTATCTTACTGACTGGATAAAAATCACTTCAATTTTCTACAAGGCACTATTTAGCTTTCTTGAGTCTAGGCTCTAATCAACAGTAATAGTAAATGAAACATTATATTTCCTAGAGAATCGGACTTGTTAGGTAGTCTTGTTAGATAATGTCCTGGTATAATACCAAAAGGGCACATAATACTTTCTGTTTCATTCACTTTCTCTTTGCAGTGATGTGCAGAGAACATGGCTTCTCAAATCTCCCCATTATCCTTTGGAAGACCTGTTTGGGTTGATGGAAAATTCTTCCTGCCCAGAATGAGGTCCAACACATTGGGGGAAAACTTTAGTGGAGACTCACTGAGTTTTTTTGTACCCCCTAATATGGTTACCCTGAAACTCTGGCATAATGACCTTAGATAGTTACAAATTCTGTCTTTTAACAAGTGACAACATCTATTTTTTTTTAAATTTTATTTATCTATTCGACAGACAGAGATCACAAGTAGGCAGGGAGGCAAGCAGAGAGGGAGAGGGAAGCAGGCTCCCTGCCTGAGCAGAGAGCCTGACACGGACCTTGATCCCAGGACCCTGAGATCATGACCTGAACCGAAGACAGAGGCTCAACCCACTAAGCCACCTAGGTGCCCCACAACATCTAGTTCTAACATTTGGGTTCCAGGTGCCCCACAACATCTAGTTCTAACATTTGGGTTCCAGGTGCCCCACAACATCTAGTTCTAACATTTGGGTTCCAGGTGCCCCACAACATCTAGTTCTAACATTTGGGTTCCAGGCACAATTTCTTACTGTGTCACTAGTGCCATAGGAAAATTCCAAGAACAATACTGTGAACACCGATACATCCTTTGCTTAGACCCACTACCTGTTAGCATTTGTAAGTTTGCTCTGTCTTTTTCCCTTTCTCATCCTCCCACAGATACTGCAATGCTTTGTCTAGATCCCCTTCAGGGATGAAGAACTTACTCCCCCATACTTTTGAAGTGCCACTGGCATATAGCTTTTAGCCATGGTTCTTCTCTGGAAATTGTTTTGGTTGAAGAGACTGTGTAGCCCAAGGTCACACCTCCCCAGGGCCATCTCATCCCATGATTGATTAACGTGGAGGCAGGAAGGCCTGGACTCCTTCCTATCCCAGGATAACTCAGAAGAGCCCTTCCAGATTTAGCTCCCTAAGGGTTCATGTTGCTGAGACCGCATAGCAGCCGCAACTTTCTCTCTGCCCATTTCTGCTTTATATTTTTCTCTTCCTATTCCCTTCTATAGGTATTGATCCCAAGAGCACTACCTAATAAAATTCCTGCATACTATTTTCCCATTTCAGTCATCTTCCTAGGAACCTCAAACTGTTTGATGACAGAGGTCGCTTAGGAGAGCTGCAACTAGTATCAGTTTTAGTGACTCATTCCAGAATTTTATCCACATGACTGCAAACAAGTACTTTCTCATGTTAGATTTAAACTCTCCTGTTTCAACAGTCTCAAAGATAATTGAAAAAAGTAAAACACATGGGCGCCTGGGAGGCTCAGTCCTGAAGCGTCTGCCTTCCGCTCAGGTTGTGATCCCAGGGTTCTGGGATCAATCCCTGCATCGGGCTCCCTGCCCAGTGGAAAGCCTGCTTCTCCCTCTCTCACTCCCCCTGCTTGTATTCTCTCTCTCACTCTCTCTCTCTCTATCAAATAAATAAATAAAATCTTAAAAAAAAAAAGACAGAATGTTGTACATCATGTGCTTCCATTTGTGAAAAAAAGGAGAATAATATATGTATGATTATATGTACACAGAACATCTTTGTAAGGTTGCCTCTGGGAGAGATCAGGTGTCTGGGGATGGGAAGCTTACTTTTATTTTACTATAAACCCGTCGGTACTGTTCTAATTTCTACCATGCACTCTATGACTCTTTTTTTAAGGTTGGAAACAAAATAAGACAAAATGGTAATGGTTGCTAGTTTGGGATGGAAGAAATATAGTTTTGTTGTATTGGTTGCAATTTTCTGTAGTTTTAAAAATTAAAATTTCTAAAACCAACCTCATCTGTTTATTTTTCCTTGTGGCCAGAGAGACCAGCCCACTTACTGAAATACTTCACTTACTTGTAAGACGTAATCAAAGAATTCCTTAGCCTTTTCTTCTACAAGTTAACAACCTGAATTAATTTAAACTTTCATTGCAGTAATTTATTATCTGTTGATTTTGATGACCATCTTTATCACTTTTCTTAGAACCCTAAGTGCATTCACTGCATTTTTTTCAAAGTATAATTATTGAAACCAGATATAATGCTTGTTTGCTAAAGATCTAAATAATGTAGAGGACAGAGCTGACTTTTTATTAATGGCCTAACCTTGCAGAATCGTGTTCAACTAATGCTCCATGACATTTTTATTCAATGTGGGCATAATCTGAAATTTTGACTGATCTGTTGGAATTTTTTAAAGTTTTATTTAAGTAACCTCTACATCCCGTGTGGTGATGCTTGACCTCATGACCCTGAGACCAAGAGTCACATGCTATCCCAACTAAGCCAGTGAGGCCCCCCTAATCTGTTGCAATGTTTTTGAGTAAGAAAGCAAATGAGGTCCATGAAACTGTAAGCTTACCACACAAGGCAGAGCAATTGAGAATATATCCTTTCTGTGGGCATGTAGAGGCATAAGAAGAGAGAAGTGACACGTTGCCTTCAAAACTCATCATCACTCTGGTCAGGCCTCACCCTGTGGTGCAGAAAGATGAGGGTAGGGAGAATAATAGTTTCTACCTCTGAGAGTTGCTATGGGGATTAAATGTATTAATACACTGCAAATATTAACACATGTTAAATTATTTTTATATTTAATATATATTCTATAATTATAAAACATAATAAGTATGTTAAGTTATATTAGAATGAGATAAATTATACTACATAAAATTAAATAGATTAGATAGTAATGTGTTTAATATTAATTAAATAAACGGATACAGTCAAAGCACTTAAAAGAGAGCTATGCATATGGTATATGTTTGATTAATGTTAGATAGATTTACTTCTTTCTATATCTCCAGTACTTATCACTGTGCTTACCACTAATTAGATGTGTAGTCAATGTATGCTCACGCATTCATTCAGTCATATGTCCAGCTAGTTATTGACCTGGTAGGGACATGTTGCTTCTGATTCCCCACTCTGATTTCTATGGGAAAGGATCTTCCCAGCACACTTGGCCTCTTCCCACACTCTTCATTCTGACCTATGGAGGTGGCTTATGTGGATGGCAAATTTGGGAAAGGTTCTTAAGGGTGATGGTGGGGCATAGTCTGCCCTCCTTCTTCCCCTCTTCTCTTGGATTCATATTCTGTTCTTCCTCTAGGAGGTAAGTTCTGAGAGGGGCTTTCCCATGGGCATGTGTGTACAGCAAAGACTAGGGGAGTGAGGCTGCCTGATTTGGGGTTTTGTGTTGGGGATACCAATGATGCTGCACACCTAAACCACATTTTTCAACCACTCTATTGATCATAAAACTTATATTTTGATCTCAATCTGATTGTTCCCTCCATATCTTGTCTCTCAACTGGCTCTCAACCCAGACAAGGAAAAAAGAAGTCTCACTTATGAGTACCTCTCTTCGAGTTCCAATATCATTTAACAAATATTTTGGGGGTAAGCAATGGGGAAAAGACAGTTAAGCTCTGCAGGATGCCTGGTGGCTCAGTCCTGAAGTGTCTGCCTTCGGCTCAGGTCATGATCCCAGGGTTCTGGGATTGAGCTCCGCAAGGGGCTCCCTGCTCAGTGGGAAGCCTGCTTCTCCCTCTCCCACTCTCCCTGCTTGTGTTCCCTCTCTTGCTGTCTCTCTCTGTCAAATAAATAAATAAAATCTTAAAAAAAAAAAAAAAGAGTCAAGATCTGAAGCATAAATCCAAGTAAGTTTCAAGATGGGGTCAGGATTCCCAGGTTGAAGGACAAAGGCCCTGTGGTAGGGGAGACATACAGAGAAGAGAACTGAAAAGAAGGTTAGGGAACTAGTTGGAGAGAATGAAGGAGAATATAGGTCAAATGAGGGCTGATTTAAGTCGGCAGGGACACGTGTATCCTCAGAGCAGTGGAACACTTTGAGAGCCATCTGAGAACCTTGCATTCCAAAGGATCTCTTTGGCTGCTCTGTGGAAAATGGATTGTAAGAGTCAAAAAGGGTTGGTCAGCAGGAGTCAAATCCAGAGTATTTTTGCTCTCTGCAAGGATTGGAATTATGAGAATAGAAAAGAAGAGGACAGACTTGAATGATATTTAGGAGGCAAACTTGTCAAAACTTGGTGCTGGACTGGATATGGGCAATAAGAGAGATGAAAGTGTCAAAATAACACCTGGATTTTCAGCTTGTATAACCACATGAGTGAATGGGAAATGCCATCCCAAGATATCAGGGCAAAGGACGATCAGACTTTAAGAGAGAGAATATGAAATCATTTTGACATGTTGAGTGTGTGGTGCCTTTGATACATCCAAGAAAAGATGTTAAGAAGGCGTTGAATATATGGATTTGGAGTCCAGAGGAGAGAGTGGGGCTGCAACTATGCAATCATGAGTCACTGTGCTGTATTTATACATCCTCTCTCTTCCTTCTCCTCTCTCTCCTCTACCCACATCTCACTTTTGTTATGTAGTAATTAAAGTAATATATATACAGTAATTAAATGGACTCTTCCTGTCTTCCTCTTTCCCTCCCTCCTGCCTTTCCTCCTACATATGTAGTAATTAATACATATATAGTAATTGAGTTAAAATTATATGTAGCAATTAAAGACAGTGTGTGGTGAGATCACCTAGGGAGAAAGTGTAGCTTGGATGGAGAAGAGAATGTTGCTCAACACGCAGCCATGACCTCCAACAAATAGAGGTTAGACAGAGGGGTAGGAACCCACAAAACAGACTGAGAAAGTAGCCATAGAGTTGGGAAGGAAAGCAAGAGAGTGTGGAGTCAAGGAAGAGTCCAAAGAGACTGTTTGGACACTTCAAACATTGAAATGTTTGTGTAGATCTTCAGTTCAGTGCAGTTCGGAGCCTTCACTGAGGCTCTACAACACATGGCTATGCATGATTTATCCTGATCTTTATCCCCTTTTCCCAGATTCTCAGAGGTTGCTTTAACTTTCGCTCACTACGTATGCTGGAAAATGCCTTTCACATTCTGTGTGCTCAATATTCACTGAACACCAACTCTGCCAAAATACGCTGGGGTGAAAGCCTAAGCCTCATAGGCAGGGCTTCTCAGGGCCAAGTAATGGGTAGATAACAAGCAAGCTCCAAGGCTGGAAACCCAATGGGCTACACCAAATGAACAGGATGGGAATGGAGAGAAAATGGTTTATAAATATTTTCTGTTCTACATGTAAAAGTTAGAGCCCTTGACCACCTGCTCGTTGCATACAACCCAGGACAACAGGATGACATCCTTAGGTGAAGACATGTAACAAGGAGGCAGTGTTAGGGTGTGACAGAGGTCTGGAGTGAGTGGGCGGGTGGAATGTCATCATTTACCTCTTCTCAATATGTCAGGATGATGCTTGCTGGGAATATGAATAAGAATTGGGCCTGAAGCTCCTTTCTTCCTTTTGCTCTTTTTTTGACCCAAGGATTTTTGCTCTTTCTGGGGGATGGTAAAAGTGTCAGCCATCAACCTTCTCTTCTTATATATCTGTGGTCATTAAAGCAAGAATTATAAAAGTAGGTGGTACAATTAGTCATACGCTTCCTGAAAGCTGGAACCTTGTTTCGTTCACTGTTACAACCACAATGCCTGATAGAGAGTAGAGACTTAGTGAGTAACTTGTCCATGAATGAGTGGATGGATGGCTGGATGAGGGTGTAAGTGAGAGATCATTTTACCAGTTATTATATAAGGATATATCATCTGAAACAGGCCACAGAAACCAGTCCTCTGGCAGGAACACAAATGTGATGGCATGAAACACCCGGTAAAGCTTGCTGGATCCTCTCCATTCTGCCTCCTCTTGGCCCAAGCTGTGCAAATGGCAGAGCTGGATTAGCTCCTCCATGATGTCACACTGACTCATGAGAAGGAAGATCACCTAACCACAGAAAAGGAAGATCCAGTACAAACTTTGCATTCAGTGGATTCTCAGTAAACTTTTTTGACTCTCTCATAACTATCTGAATGCTCTCAGTGTGTTCAAATCTACAGGGGCTGATGTTTTGCCTCCTGGGACAGATCATGGATCAGTTAAGGTCACTGTCATGCTGCTTTGCTCGTGGCAGCTCCCAAGGACTAATACATTCCTGAAAACTGGGAAAAGTCCAACCTCATGTCTTTCTAAATGAAGGATGAAAGGGATGACCTTGAAAATTATTAAGCTAGCGGCAATATCCTGAAAAGTAGTACAATAAATCAGCAAAATATCAATTTAGAAATGGTGAGAAGAGAATCAAGCATAAGGTATGGTTTTAGAACAAATGATCCTGTCTGATTCACCTAATTTCCTTCTAGGTACAGGGATAAGCCTGGTTGAAGGAGAGGGAATAATAAATTAAACAATTTTTTAACCTATCAAAAAATTTCATTTGTCTTGCATAACAACATAAAATGAAGAAACCATATGCAGGTAGATATGCTGGTAGGAGGATTAAACTCTGAGAAGAATCCTTGTCAACCGTATAACAAATGTGTTTCAAGGGATTTCAAAGGACTCATGTAGATACTGGCTCTACATTCATTTATTGAAGACATAGTTATTGAACACATACTATTTTCTAGGCATTGTTCTTGATGCTGGGGATGCAACATTGAACAAAACAGGCTAACATTCTTGCCCCATAGAATAGGAAGTGTGCAGGTGAAGAGTTACAATTTTAGATAAAATCACTATTGGAAGATTTAAAGTGTGGGAGAGAGTCATGCCGATATTTGGGGACAGGCATGTCACATGGGAAATTTCATATATAATGCCCTGAGGCAGAAGCGAACTTAGTTTGTGTTTTACACTGAGGCTACAGCAGAATGAATAGGAGCTGAGGTCAGAGAGATAGGAGGGGCCAGATCAGGACAATTTCATACTTTTGGCAATGGCTGGATGTTCAGTACTGGGTAGCTCTTTGTATTTGTGTATATGTAAGTCTAGGCAGGAGTCAGAATACTCTTAGTCCCAATCTGTAAAGTGGAAGGGGCCCTCTCCCCACTTCCTGGTCAAGGATGGAGCAAGCAGGGGCGCCTGGGTGGCTCAGTTGGTTAAGCAAATGATTTTGGCTCAGGTCCTAATTCTGGAGTCCTGGGATTGAGTCCAGCATTGGGATCCCTGCTTGGCAGGGAGTCTGCTTCTCCCTCTGACCCTCTCTCCCTCTCATACTCTCTCTCTCTCAAATAAATAAAATCTTTAAAAAAAAAGGGGGGGGGATGTAGTAAGTAGATTTGGACAACTCGTCTTTCCTGTGCAGGACTTGGACCCGTAAGGGAAAGAATGAAAGCTTCATGCCCAGGCCCAGGGGCATCGAGAGTCCCACAGCCTAATGTGTGCAATGTTAGCACTAGTGCCCCAAGCTGAGTGTCCTTGTGGGACCACTATGGATATACCTTCCTGCCAGCCTTCCTTAGGTTTTGTCCTTGTTCTGTATCTAGTTCTCCAACCTTTCTCTCTTCTGTAAACACCTTGATACGCCAATGAAAATTCCCTTTCTGCTTACGTGAGCCGGAAGTGCTTCTTGTGCCTTGGAACCGACCAGACTGACTGACACACATGGAACTCAGGATTATAATTCAAAACATCCATTCAAGCTAACGTGCTGATTAATAAAAAGCAGACAGACATACAGGGAGAAAGAAAACTAGGAGCAGATTCATTACTACTGGCCAGAACCGAGACTTATAGTGGATTACCAGCTAACACAGAAGCTCTACAGTATGTGGTCGCTCATGTTTCCAAGGACGCTGCAGTGGTAGCTCCCATCCTCCATTCTCTTTTGCATTGTGATCTTGCCACTCCCCTCATAATTGGGGGAAGTTGAGTATGTTTCCTCTCCTCTTTTTGGGGGTGGGTAAAGAATTTATTTATTATTTTAGAAAGAGAGAGAGAGTATGAGCTGGGAGGGACAGAAGGGGAGGAAAGAATCAAGCAGACTCCCCACTGAGCATGGAGCCCCATGCAGGCTTGATCTCATAACCCTGAGATCATGACCTAAGCTGAAATCAAGAGTTGGATGTTCAACCAACTGAACCACCCATGTACCTCTATTTCCTCTCCTCTTTAATCTGTGCAGGTTCTGGGAACTGTTTTGACCAATAAAGTGTGACAGAAGTGATGCATAATTTCCAAGTCTGTGTCTCCATCTTGGAAGCCACATAAGAAGTCCCATCATTGCTGGACAGAGCCTGGAGGAGAGACACCTGAAGACATCTTGAACAGTGCAGCCCCGGTCAAAGTCCGAGCTGAATGCAGCCGTATCAGTGAGCCCAGGCACTGTCATAGGAAACAGAAGGACCACCCAGCTAAGCCCAGCCCAAATTCCTGAACCACAGAATCATGAGCAAATAAAACGGCTGCTGTTTAAAGCTGCTAAATTTGGGGTGGTTTGTTACACAGCAATAGATAACTGAAACATACAAATATTGTCATAATAGATATTTTAAATTAAGGACCAAATTGCGTGTGGTTTCAGGCAGGAGGTTTACAAACACAAGTGCATGTGTATGAGATCTCTGCCCACCTGGGCCTTACTCTGTAGTAGATATAACTCTCCCAAACAAAAGTAAGAAATTCAGACAATGCGAGAAAACTGTGGAAGCAAGATATGAAGAGTTATTACTGTATTTAGATTAAACATAGGATAAAACAAGACTATGTGTGTGTGTCTGTGTGTCTGTGTGTGTTGGGGGAAGGTCAGGGAAATGTCTAAGAAAATTGAAGAAGAAAGAAGAAAAGGGAAAACAGTCCACAGAAGAGCTCATCTTTCTCTCAGGACCATATTTGAACCCAAGAAGCACTGTAAATAAATGTATTAAATTGACCATTTTTGGGGCTCCTGGGTGGCTCAGTTGGTTAAGTACCTGCCTTCAGCTCGGATCATGGTCTAGGAGTCCTGGGATCGAGCCCCACGTCAGGCTTTCCACTCAGTGGGGAGCCTGCTTCCCCCTCCCTCTCTCTGCCTGCTTCTCTGCCTACTTGTGATCTCTGTCTGTCAAATAAATAAATAAAATCTTAAAAAAAATAAATCGGCCCTCTTCAACTGTTGATCCCATAAACTCTTCATCTACCATTCTGTCCTTCAGTGCAGAGACATGATTTTGCTAGTTTTACTCACTGATGCATCCCCAAGTGACTGGAACTGGGCCTGCTTGGTAACTGTTCATTGGAAACTTGTGGCAGGAAATAAACAAACACACATGGAAATAGCAATATCATCTAAAATTTTTACCTAATAAATATCAGAAATATAACAAAGTAGTTCATCTGCGTTGGGGGGTTCCAAACAGATGACTGGTGAGATGGAAAGAGGTGGAGTGAGCTGGAGAGAGATCCAGAAATCTGCAAAATAGATATGATTCCATTACCAGAAACTCAGAAAGGGTTATGAAGGCTAAAGTTCAAAACAAAGCCAGGGTTTGTGAAAACTCTCCAGAACAAGGCTGTAAACCTATATTCTTCAGTACTAGTTCCTTCTAATTTAGGCCTGTAATTTTATCTCTGTCTTTTTCTTAGGGTTTATGTTCTTAAATCAGATCTTCTAACTGGAAAGGATAAAATATACATGTAGAGATAAAGGAGATAGAGCGTTTGCTCCTCTAAGGGAGTTAGATCTCTAGGCCCCACAAATAAGGCCTGGCGGAGGTTGGTGTGGCCTTGTGCAGTGTCCTCAGTTGGTTCTGCTTCAGAGGTCCTAGAGGTCCATCTTTCCTGAAGGGAGATAGATCTGGTCTTACAGGTTTGGTCTTAATCCCAGACATTATTTAGGCTGAGCAGCTTTATAAGACTCCACCCATAATTCTCCCACCCCCGGAGGAAATCAGCTCTTACCAGCCTTTGGCAGGTTCTAGTCTCATTCTGTTGGCCCTTCCCAACCCACCACCACCCTCCAGCCCACGTAGCACCTGGCACGCCTCAGGGCTCTCCTCATTAGGCAACCTTGACAACCAGGTTCGAGAAGGGCAGCTGGAGGCAATCTCCCTTTGACCAAATGGAGCACCAGCTTCTATAGCAGCAGGTACGTGCAGGGTTACCATAGAGAATCCCACACAGAATTCTGTTCTGTACTGGGGAGCAGTCAGGAAACCCTCAACTGACCTCTTAGCCTCTGGAACGAGCGGGGTTTCTTGACACCGATGCCTTATGCCTTCTTCCAGAGGCCTTTGGTGCTCTGGAGGCTGAGTCCTTCCCCATTTTTGTAAACCTCTGCTGAGTACAATGCGTTAGCTTACTGAATATTGAAGTATTACTGATCATCAAAAGTACCAAAATGATTGAGCTTTTTCCCAAGGGGAACCCTGAATGCTGCTTTGTCCAAATGACCTTGGCAAAACCTGCAAAGCTTACACATACCCTGCCTGCTCTATTGAAATGAACTCATACTCTGCTATATCGTCCAACACTCTTATGGATAAATGCCCAGAAGTGAACTCATAAAGTTAAATAACTTTTTCAGGCCATTGATCTATGGTCTAACCTTAGTTTATCCTTTAGCAAATGTCATATATTAGCTGGCCCACAGATTAAACATTTTTTGAAGGGAAGTATAAAGTCAAAATGTTAAAAGAATTATACATTAAATCATATGGCGTCATATCAAGATGAAATGCACATCATTTCAAGCACTGTTTGCAAAAAAGCTTAGAAGCAACTCAAAAGTCTATCAATGAAGGTTTGGTTAAAGATACTATGACACATGCACATGCTAGAATACGAAGCAGATTTACAAAAGAAAGAGGAGGCAAGGACTGAACATGTAAGGAAAGGTTTCCAAAACATGGTAAGTAAAAAAACAAAACTGTTCAAAGAGATATGTCATGCTTTAGTAAAGAAGGGCAAAATATAAAAATGTATATTTGTCTCCAGAGAGGGTTTCTCTAATATCTTCCATGCCTTTTTCGAGCCCGGCTAGAATGTTCAGAATCGTCATTCTGAACTCTTGATCTGACATATTACCCATGTCTGTGTTGATTAGGTCCCTAGCCTTCGGTACTGTCTCTTGTTCTTTTGTTTGTGGTGATTTTTTCCGCCTTGTCATTTTGTCCAGATAAGAGAATATGAAGGAGCAAATAAACTACTAAAAGGGTGGCAAAGACCCCGGAAAAATGCGCTGTAACCAAATCAGAAGAGACCCCAAATTGTGGGGGGGAGAAAGGGGATAAAAACAGCTTCTTTCAGAAAGTGGTTGATTTTCTGTTTCTAGAGTTGCTGTTCTTCTTCTCTTTGCTCTCCCGTTGGATTTGTAGGTGTTTGCAATGTTTAGATAAGCTATCGAGCTGATCTCCTGCTACCTGATGTAGTCTCAGGCTGCTACTTCTCCGCCATCTTGACTCCTCCCTCAAAAATGTATATTTGTAATTTGCTTGCAGGTACACTAAACAACTCTGGAACCAAGTATATGTTAAGAAAGGAACATACAGGGATTCCTGGGTGGCCCAGTCGGTTAAGTGGCTGCCTTCTGCTCAGGTCATGATCCCAGCATGCTGGGATTGAGTCCCATATGGGGCTCCTTGCTCTGCGGGGAGCCTGCTTCTCCCTCTGCCTCTGCCTGCCACTCTGGCTGCCTGTACTCTCTCTATCTCTCTGACAAATAAATAAATACAATCTTTAAAAAAAAAAAAGAAACGAACATACATGGAGTGTACGAACTGGGTTCATGGAGATGTGGGCTATGGTGGAGGGAGACATTTCACTGTGTAACTTTTTATGCATTTTGGTTTTGACCCATGACAGTGTATTACCTATTTGGAAAACTAAATTTTAAAAAATTTAGTATGTCTAACAGCAAGACTTCAGTACTTCACGTCCTATACATTGGGAATGTGTGCTGAGCTGAACATGTGAAAGTCAGGGGTGGTGATCTCTTCATTTCTTGGGGAGGTGGGGTTGTTGAGACCCTGGAAGGGAAACAAGATTCTTTTTCCAAGTCTCCAGCTCTTGTAGAGGAGCGATGGGAACAGAAGAGTGACAAGCCCTGATCCTCATTCCAGCTTTATCCAGGTCCCTACAGGAATTTCAGTTCACGTGCAAGTTTTTAAAAAGCCCAAAACTATTGGAGGCTTATGCATTCAACAAACATATGCTAACGACCTACTGTGGGGAAACAGACGTTAATAAACATCAATTCTGTTCCTTAAGAGAATCACAATCCAGCAGTCAGGGGGCAGGTAGGAAAGTGGTGTGATGTAGGCAGGTAGGCACAATGTGATGGGGGCGTAGAGGAGTGCCCGCTCCAGGCCAGGAAGGTGTGTATGTGCATGGGCAGGTGGGGTAGGAGTTGGGTGTAGATGTCAGGGAGAGAGGACAGAGGTGAAAGACTTCCTAGAGTTAAATGAGAAGGAAGAAGGGAGGCGATCCAGAGAGAGGACTTGTGATGTACAGGGTCAGAGTCACCTTTCTCCCAGCTTGTAGGGTGGGGAAGGAGAATGGGGGAGGAAATGACAATGATGAAGCCAGACAGAAGAGAGAGACAAGATTATGATAGCCCTTGAATGCCAGGCTAAGGACTCAAATTTTGACCTTAAGGTTAAGGAGATATCCTTTTTAGTTTCGGGTTGTGGACAGAGGTGAATCTGGAGAGGCCACGAAGTTCAAGGTACCACTGAGGAGAGAGATGCTATAATCTGCATGGGAATTCTTGCTTGGGATTGTTACTGATTGCCCTAAAATACACAACTGCTTATTTGTTTTGGGCAATATGTACAGTATTTGTTACTACTACTTTTGAGAGTGAAGACAAGCAAGATTGTCTGAGTCAGAGTGTTAACAGCAAACATATGGACCACTCAAAGCGAGATGATTCTAAGAGGGTTTATTTACAGACGGACAACCCCAAGGTGGGGGCTGGAGTCGTTGTGAAGAAGGCTGGAGTAACGTGTGTCTCAGTAATGGCCTGGTTGCCAACATGTGCCTTGGTCTGTGATAGACTGTCTGCATCCCCCCACCCCCAAATTCATGTACTGAAGCTCTAATCCCTAAAGTGATGGTATCAGGAGGACGTGGGAGGTAATTGGGTTTAGATAAGGTCATGCAGGGGTTGTCATGATGAGATCAGTGCGCTTATGAGAAGGAACCAAAGAACATTCTCACCCTCATTCTCTCTCTCCCTCTTTCCCTCTCTCTAAGGACACAGCAGGAAGGCAGCCATCTGCGAGCCGGGAAGAGGGCTTTCCCAGGAACCTGACCACGCTGGCACCCTGATCTCGGACTTCCCAGCCTCTAGCACCGTGAGAAAGAAACTTCTGCTGTGTAAGCACCCAGTTTGTGGTATTTTGTCAGGGCACCCAGGCTGAGACAAAGGCGCACGGGCAAGGGCAGGGGACTGCTCTTTGAATTCGGAAGGACTGAGACCCTCCTGTACAGCGGCCAGATTAAGAGGAGCCATGAACTCCTGTGAGGACCTCACAGGGAGTGAGTCAGCACAAAAAATACCCTGACCTCCCCCTCCTCCCTCCCTGTCATCACCACACACTCAGAGGCCTGAGAGGCCCACAGTGTAGGTCAGTCTTCCTGGGCTAAAAGCAGGATACAGACGGATAGAGGCTGAGTCTAAAGGGGCAAATGACAGAGGCCCGGCACAAGCATTATAATTAGATTTCCCTCCACTTATCCTTTTTTGGTGTGTCTCCTCCCTCCTCAAAAAAGTAAAAGAGAAGAATTTAGCGATGAGTTAAGAAAGGCTAACTGTTCTAAAAATGTATGATGGCGCAAATACCTTATTACCGCTTATTCCTTGCTCGTGTAACAGTGCTCGGGACTCCCCACTGGTTGTGGGGTGCCTCCTCTGGCACTGGAGCTGACAGAGGCTCCCCTGTCTTTAACTGGTGGCTTCCAAGCTTGCCTTGGGGGTCATCTGCCTTCCAGCCAGCTGCAAGGGGCAAAGGGCAAGACAGGTCAAGCAATGGGAGGTTTTGATGGGCCAGGTCTGGCAGTGGCACACAAGACTTCAGCTGGGACTCAGTCACATGGCTGCTCCTCTCTGCAAGGAGGGCTGGGGCACGTGGACAGCCACGTGCCCAAGAAGAGGAGAGCTAAGAAGAGAGAGGTAAGAAGCAGCCAGCACCTCGGCCATAGCACGGAAATAATGCCCTTTAGCAAACATTGGTTTGTGCTAACAGGTTAACCTTTTGATAGAACCATACTACTTCAAATAGATTTATGAAGTATTTGCCCAGCTCTTAACATGAAATTTTGCAAAGGGTAGTGCATTGCATGAACTAAATCACTAAAGACCTGAATTAGCCAGGAATGTCACACTTTTTAAAAAAAGATTTTATTTATTTATTGACAGAGAGAGAGAGAGCACACAAGCAGAGGGAGCTGCAAAGGGAGAGGGAGAAGCAGACTCCCCACTGAGCAGGGAGCCTGATGTGGGGCTTGATCCCACCACCCTGGGATCATGATCTGAGCTGAAACCAGATGCTTAACCAGGCGTCCCAAGAATGTTACATTTTAATTTCAGAATTTATATCTCCTTTATTTTACTTTCCTTACAGGAAAACCCGTTTCCAGTTTATACCCCTTTTTGGATGGTGTCATCCTCTTTCAACATTGGTGAATGAACCCAATCAGGTGCAAACATACCCTACCCTAACCATCCAAAGTTGTAAAAAAATTTAAACATGTAGAGGGAGACAAATCTCATTTGCAAATAGATTTCAAGCCCCCAAATCTCACAACTGTTTGCCAAACTGTTATTAGTAATCCTGTTGTTCTTTTCTGAAAATATTTGTAATTGAAGTATGATTGACATACAGAAAAAGCTGTGCATAATTAATGTATACATCTCAATGAATTTGAAGGTAAGCATACACCCATAAAAATGTCCATTGCCTCTAAAAGTTTCCTCCCTCTCTCTCTCTCTCTCTCTTTTAATTATTTTTATTAACATATAATGTGTTATTTGCCCCAGGGGTACAGGTCTGTGAATCACCAGGTTTACACACTTCACAACAGTCATCATAGCACATACCTTCCCCAATGTCCATAACCCAGCCACCCTATCCCTACCTCCCATCCCCCAGCAGCCCTCAGATTGCCTCTCTTTTTTTGATAAAAACATTTAATGTAAGATCTACCTCTTAACAAGTTTCAATTAACAGTTTCATAAATATTTGATTTTGATTAAGTAATTATTGGCTAAAAGATACTTTTAACTCTGTGCAAACTACATCACAGTTTACCGAAGCAATAGGAATGCCATGCTGGGCACCTGGGTGGCTCAGTCGGTTGAGTGTCTGCCTTCGGCTCTGGTCATGGTCTCAGTGTTCTGAGATCAGGCCCTGCATTGGGCTCCCTGATCTGCAGGGAGACTGCTTCTCCCTCTCCCTCTGCCTGCTTCTCCCTCTCTTTGTGCTCTCTCTCTGCCAAATAAATAAATAAATAAAATTTTAAAAAAATGGAATGCCATGCTATATTTTTCTTAAGTGTATGTGTGTGTATGTTCAAGAAAACAATGACACAAGATAAAATGTCAAGTAGCGCAAAGGGGTATATACTTAAAAATATCCTCCTCCTATCTTCATTCCCCCATCCTAGGGCCCTTCAAGTGATACCATTTCCTGAATATCCTGAGTTTAGACAGAATTCTAAGCATATATAAGAAAGTTGTTGGGGTGCCCCAGTGGCTCAGTCAGTTAAGTGTTTGCTTTTGGCTCTGGAGTCCCAGGATTAAGAGTGTTGGTCTCTCTGATCAGGCGGAGTCTGCTTCTCCCTCTGCCCCTCCCCCCATCTTGTGCTTTATCTCTCTCACGCTCTCTCTCAAATAAATAAAATCTTAAAAAAAAAGAAAGTTATTTTTGAAATATTACATATACAATTAACAAAATGAATTGAAAGGGCTTTTATTTGGCATGTAAGATTATGAAAATTTATCTAAGTCATTACTTTTCATGTAAGTCATGGAGATAATCCTTTTTTTTAAGAGGGAGGGGGAGGGGCAGAGGGAGAGGGAAAGAGAGATCTCAAGCAGGCTCCACGCCCAGTGTAGAGCCTGACGCCCAGTGTAGAGCCTGACGCCCAGTGTAGAGCCTGACGCCCAGTGTAGAGCCTGACTCGGGGCTTGATCTCACAACCCTGAGATTATGACTTGAGTGAAAATCAAGAGTCAGACGCCCAAATGACTGAGCCACCCAGGTGCCCTGAGATGATCCTTTTTAATAACATTTGTAAGGACCTTATTTTCAAATAAGATCACTTTCATGGGTACTGGAGATTAGGACTTGAACCTATCTTTTTTGGGAACACAATTCAACCCTCTATAAATCCTCATATGTAGAAAAGACACAGATGCTGGGACACCTGGGTGGCTCAGTCAGTTAAGCGTCTGCCTTTGGCTCAGGTCATGATCCTACGGTCCTGGGATTGAGTCCCACATCAGGGTCCATGCTCAGTGGGGAACCTGCTTCTCCCTCTGCCTCTGCTGCTCCCCCTGCTTGTGTTTTTTCTCTCTCTCTGACAAATAAATTTTTAAAAATCTTAAAAAATAAAAGGCCAGACACAGGTGCTATCTGGTACCTGGGATTCCTGCAGATATCCAAGGGGCTAGGCCAGGTGAAATATACTCTAGACATGAAACAGGTTTCCATCTGGAAGACACTAAAGATGTGAACCCATATTTGGGGTTTCTCTCCCCCCTCTCTCTCCTCTTTCCCTACAAATATTTATTGAGTGCTTGCTATATGTCAGTCATAATTCTAGAGTATTGGGGATTTAATTGTAAGTAAAACAAAGTTTCTACCTTTACCAAGACAATATTCTAGTGGGAAGACAAATTATAAACAAATACAATCTAGTATGTCAGATGATAAGCGCTAGGGGAAAAAAAACACAAAGGGATAGAGAAATGATGTTTTTTTGGATAGGAAGTTCACAAGAAGCCTCTCTGATGAGCAGAGACTTGAATGAGAGAAGGAGCCAGCCATGCAGCGATCCCTGGCAGAGGGAACAAGTGCAAAGGTCTTGTGATCATTAAAAAAATTGTATGTCCATGGGGGCACCTGGATGGCTCATTTGGTTAAGCATCTGCCTTCGGCTCAGGTCATGATCTCAGGGTCCTGGGATTGGGTCCCATGTCAGGCTTTCTGCTCAGCAGGGAATCTGCTTTCCCCTCTTCCTCTGTGCATGTGCTCTCTTTCTCAAATAAATAAAATCTTAAAAAAACTATGTCCATGAATATGGACATGAATGTCAACTTTAAGAAGTGGAACTTAACTCCCATGCCCTTGGGTGTGGGCTAAATTTGAAATAGATAGAATATGGAAGAACTGATGGCATGTTACTTCTGCAATTAGGTTTTAAAGCGATTGCAGCTTCTATTCTGGGTGCCCATTTTCTCTCATATCACTCTCCCTAGGGGAAGCCAGCTGCCAGGAGAGAAGATTTGTGCTCTATAGAGAAGCCCATGTGGCAAGGAGCTGAGGAACTGACCAGTGTCTGGCCAGCATCCAGGAAGGAACTGAGGTCCTCAGTCCAAAAATCCATGAGGATCTGTGGCCTGCCAACAGCCCTGTGAGCGAGCTGAGAAGGGGACCGTCCCCTAGCTGAGTCTTCAGATGATACGGAAGCCACAGCTACAAGCTTCACTGCTCCCAGAGGGCAATCGGAACCACCCAGCTAAGCCACTCCCAGCTTTCTACCCTCAAAAACCACGAGAAATAATAAAGCTTTGTAATTGAGAGTTGTCAAGTGTATTTTATGAAGCAATATATAATTATTTGGGCCCCGAGGCTGCCGCTTGCCTGCCAAGTTGGAGAAACAGCAAGGAACCTAAGGTGGTGAAACAAAGCCAGCAGGAGTGGGCACGGTAGGTAATGAGGTCAGAGAGCAAACGGGGGACCAGATCACGGAGAGTCCCCTGAGCAGCACGAACGACTCTGGCTGCTAATCTGAAGAAGGGGAGGATCCAGATTGCAGACTTTTGAGTAGAGGGGTAACATGATAAAGGATAGACCTGATGGGACAGATGTTTGGGGAGTGCGGAATATGGGAGACCGGTTGGGGGGGGAGGGGCGCTGCTGTCCCAGGAGACTGCCTGCATTAGCGAGGGGTGGTGACGGGGCTGAGGGCTGACCGGGCTCCGATAGGCTCTGATGTGGGAGCCCCTCACAGAGGAAAGAATGGCACATTTCTAAAGAGGCGGGCCTGTATGTGAGAATTAGGATAATTCCATGAAGCTTCAGAGGAAAAGATGAAGAGATAAAATTGGTTTCCAAAACACCTGGCAGCTCTCTTCTCTGGCCTTTGGGCTTCTTAGAGAGTGTCTAGTCCTCACCTGTTTCTTCATGTTCTTTTTCCTCTTCCCCTCTCTACCTATTAAAATCTCCTCCGAGGGAAGAATCTATGCAACTGGTTCCCAGTGCAGTATAAATAATTGATGAGATAAAAATCAATAGTATTTGTTTACACTAGCAATAAGCGACAAGAAAATATGTAATAGAAGAATAGGCTATCTTTCACACTAGCAACAAAACTACAAGAGACTCTAGGAATTAAAGACTATACTTTGAGCTCTATAAGGAAAAATTTTAAACTGTGTTAAAGGACATAAAAGGGGGTGCCTGGCTGGCTCAGACGGTGGAGAGTGTGACTCTTGATCTCAGGGTTGTGAGTTCGAGCCCCACATTGGGTGTTGAGGTTACTTAAAAATAAAATCTTTTGTTTTAAAAGAAGGGCATAAAAGATCTGAATAAATGGCTCCATGTTCATGAACTGAATAGCTTAATACTATAAAAATGAAGATTCTCTCCAGAGTAATAGGCTTGCATGCTGAAGCTCTTCCTCTCTGGGCTCAGACCGAATTTGGGGCAGACATGGCTAAACACGCCAAGAAGGTTGGAATTGTGGGTAAATATGAGACCTGTTATGGTGCCTCAGGAAAATGGTGGAGAAGACTGAAGTAAGCCAGCACTCCAAGTACACTTGCTCCTTCTGTGACAAAACCAAGATGAAAAAATGAGCTGCAGGGATCAAGTATTGTGGTTCCCGCATGAAAACCATCACCTGTGGCACCTGGACCTGCCATCTGACAGACGACATTACAGAAAAGTCTGCCACCAGAAGACTGAAGGAGTGGAAAGACCAGTAGAAGCTCCACCATTTAAAACATTGCTAGCCTATAATAAATGGGTTAATTTATGTAACAAAATTACTTTGGCTTGTTGTTAAATTTATTAATTAGATCTTCTGATTTGTGTTGTATTAATTTTGCTTTCTCAAAAGACTTGGAAATTAAAAATCCTTCTAGTTTAAACAAAACAAAACAAAACACCAAAACCCCTCCCCCCATTATCCTATTATGTCAATCTTATCAAGTTCGCAGGTTTTTGTTTTTGTTTTTTGAGAAATACTGAAAACTTCTAAAATTTATTTGGAAAAACAAGTCCATGATTTAGCTAAGTTTCCTTTGAAAAAGAAAGTCATAGAGGTGATATTTAAGGCATACTACTAAGCCATGATCATTCAAACATGAAACTGCTTCAAGAACAGACAAAATGGATAATGGAACAGAATAATAGATGGCTCAGAGACAGAGCTGTGTTTAGAGTAGAACTTGGTCCCCTCATGTCAGTGTGGGAAAGGATGCAGCTCGATGGGAAAACTGTGGGAAAGGATGTTTACCAGATGGGAAAACTGGTTCTCTACATTGAGAAAAATAAAACTGAATCTCTACCTACTGCATGAATAGATGTTGGTTCCAGAAAGGTTAAAGGTCTGTTTTCAAATCTATCATGAAGTTAACAGAAAATATATAAATCATTGAGACCTATGTGTGGGGAAGGACTTCTTCTAATGCAAAAGCACAAAGAGATGAAAACATTTGCCTGACCTACTGAGGTTGCCCTTTCTGCCCCTGCTGCCACCATGGAGTGCAATGCCTCCCAGGTCACCTGTCCAGACAGTTTTGTCTGGGCCAACTCAGTAGCTTTTCAGAGTGGTGCTCTCTGCTGACAGGGAGATTCACTCCTAGAGACTCAGGCAGCCCTTGCCAAGCTCTCCCCTGAGACTGTACAAATGGGATTCCATCTTTGTCACCTCCAGAAAACCTGTCAACACTGCCCCTTCCCAACTACCCAGGCTTGGGGAAATGCTTAATTCCAAGCTCCATCTCTAACCAATCCTCCTTTGGACTTACTTGAATCAACCCTCCATGTAGGGCCTCAAGCGCAAAAACTCTTTACTTTTCCCTGGGAGAAAAATAATAAGGACCCCTCAACACACAACACATTAAGTGCATATAATACGATGAGTAATTTAAGGGGGGGAAAAAAAACCTTGATGTAACCTTTCCTTCTGCTCTCCATCATTAACAGTGGGTTTTGAACATTTAGGGAAGTCTTTACTCCATCTGGGTCCCCATTTATTTATCTAGGGTGCCATTCTGATTTCACTTTTTATACTTAATGCATCCTAAGGGCCTTTGGAATTACTCTGAGGTTTGGAAACGAATACTGCTATGTTTAATGTCTGGCATTCACAAGTTGCAAGGGCACATATATTAAGTTGTTGGACAAGGAGAACCAAAACCCTGCTTCAAGCATCCTATAAACCCCAGCGCTGGCTGACTGACAAAGAGACAAATGTGGCAGGACGTGGTGCATATGTGATGTTGTGGGATGCCCCCTGCTTCCTTCAGCATAACAATTATTATCAGGCTGAGCTTTCCCTGGACAATGCTGCTGTTCTGTGTTTTGAAGCTAATTATATTTTTGGAAGTTTAAAAATCCTATTTTAACTATCTGAACTATGAGAGCTCATAAAAGTAATTGGCACTACCAGTCACTTTTGAACATCCTCAAAAATAAGTGATTGTTACCGACTCAATGTAGATATTACAAAAAAATAATTGCACCCAAATAATAAAAAGACATGCGATAACTTCCACCAAACTAGGCACCATCTTTAATTCTGTATGAATTAGGAGCTTTTGATCGCAAGCAACAAGAAGTTTGACTCAGGCTGGCTTTAAAAATAAGGAAGTGTGCTAATTCATATAATAAGAACTCCAAAGATATGGCAGGCTCAACAATACCATCAATCACCCAGATTTTTTTCTGCCTCTCATCACTGTTGCCCACATGATTCATCAGAAGCCTGGTTCCTCTAGTGTTTCTAATATGGCTCCCCACAGCAATTTTGGCTACATTATTTTGTTCATATCCACTAGATGAGAGAGCAGGTAAAAATCTTGATGGACCAACTTAGTTCATATGCCCCCATCTGGTTCAGTAGCTGTCACCAAAGGGATTGCCGTGTGCTGTTTGGCTCAAACACTGGTTCCCAAACCAAACTCTAATTTTGCCAAAGCAGGGAGGAGGAATTACTGAGACAGGTTTAGGTTAATCAGAGCACATTCCTTGAGCAAGAACAGAGGGCGTAGAGTCATTTTCCCCTGAATCCCCTGGTCTCACGAGTTTCACAGGTCTACAGATGGGAAGGAATAGTGCCTCAGGAGCTGGATTTAATGAGCTGCACTGGAGGTGCCTTGACCACACCTGGCCTGGTTTAGATGTTGAGATTCCAGACTTCCAAGATATTGGATACCTCAAGGAAGCTGGGATTATGTTAGGAAGGAGGGGCAGGGGAATGGATGTGGAGTGGGCAACCTAAAGTGACAACTTCAAGGCCTGATCTACAGTAAAGAGGAAGGGCAGCTGGATGTAGTGCAGATCAATGACGGCTGGCGAAGACACCAAAAAGGATGCCTGTAGGGGGATCTCAGACAAACCCCCCCCCCCCCCCACATGGTATGCCATGAGGAGGGAGTTCAATACTCCCTTGTAAAGAATGATGGGAACAGGGCACACCTGGGTCGCTCAGTCAGTTGTGCATCTGATTCTTGGTTTTGGCTCAGGTTATGAACTCAGGTTGTGAGATCAAGCCCAGCATGGGCCTCCTTGGTCAGTGCAGAGTCTGCTTGAGATTCTCTCCCTCTCCCTCTGCCCCTCCCCCATGTGCTCTCTCCCTAAAATTAATAAATTTTTTTAAAGATTATTTATTTATTTATTTGACACAGAGAGAGAGAGATCACAAGTAGGTAGAGAGGCAGGTGGTGGGAGGGGGGAAGCAGGCTCCTTGCTGAGCAGAGAGCCCGATGCGGGGCTCAATCCCAGGACCCTGAGATCATGACCTGAGCCAAAGGCAGAGGCTCAACCCACTGAGCCACCCAGGCGCCCCTAAAATTAATAAATCTTAAAAGAAGAAGAAGAAGGAGGAGGAGGAGGAGGAGGAGGAAGAGGAGGAGGAGGAGAAGAAGAAAGAAAGGATGGGAACAGGATGCTTAGGCTGGCACTGAGAAGCAGCAGGAGTGGTGGAGTTAAATGAAGAAACACATACTCTTGTCATATTTACAGAAGGCTGTCAGTGAAGTAGGGAGGGTAGGGAAAAAATACCTATGAATTGTGAATAGCTCCACATTTGTTGATTGCTGCTGACTGGGGAGTAGAAAGGGCTAAATCATCTCATACACGCACACACACACAATTTTGTGTTATAAGGAACCAGGAAGAATGTTTGCCAGCTGAGAGCACCAGTTTAGTTCCTCCTTCACCCAGGCCTCCTACAAATTGTTCTTCCAGGAATACTTGCCCCATGTCTGGCTCTGTCACTTATCGGCAGGAGGACCTTGGAAACTTGTTTAACCTCTCTGTACTTCATTTTGCTCTTACATAAAATTAGGATAATAATAGTACCTACCCAACTAGGGCTGTTGTAGGGCTAAATAGGTTTATATATAAAGCACATAGAAAAGTCCTTGGAACTTAGTAAGTACTCTGTGTGTGTGTGTGTGTGTGTGTGTGTGTGTGTGTATACCAACATATGTATGATATGGAAATTTTGAACAGACCTAAACCTGTGAATTGCTATGGACAATGACTCAATGACTCTTTTGTACCTCCCATATTCTTCCTTTTTGAATGGGAGTGTTTCTAGCCTTTATCCTTTGCCAGTCCCACCACTGTCTGTTAGGTGCATGGGCAAGTGACAGGTCTCACTAGCTCCACAGGTCTATAGATGGGGAGGAATAGTACCTCAGGAGCTGGGTTTAATGAGCTGCACAGGAGGTGCCCTGACCACACCTGGCCTGGTTTAGATGATGAGATTCCAGACTTCCAAGTGATGCTGTAAGGGGATGAGACTTTTGGAGAACTTGAGAACTGGTGGGTGCATTTTGCTTGTGAGAGAGACATGAATCACTGGGGCCAGAGGGCAGACAGACTCTAGGATGGCCTCCAGCGAATAGCCTAATCCTAATATTCACTCCCCTGTGTAATTTCCTTCCTCTGAGTGTGAGTGGGATGTGTGACTTGATTCTAACCAATAGAATGTGACATAGATGGTAGAATGTCACTTCTGTACATTAGATAAGACGAGATAAGATGGTAACTTCCATCTTGCCAGCAGACTCTATTGACTCTCTCTTTGCTGGCTTTGTGGAAGTGAGCTGTCATATGGAGAGGCAAGGAACTCAGAGTGGCCTCCAGCAGATACCAGCAAGAAGCCAGGCCCCCAGTCTGACAACCTACAAGGAACTGAATCCTGCCAACAGCCATGTGAGCTTGGCAGCATGTCATTTCTCCAATCAAGCCTCAGATGAGACTTCGGCCCCAGCTGACCCTTTGAGGGTTTGTGAAAGGCCCTAACACAGGGGACCCCTCTAACGTGGGCCTGGATTCCCGATCCACAAAAACTACAGAGTAAAAAGGGGTATTATTTTTTGTCACTAAATTTAGGGTGATTTGTTATGCAGCAATAAATTACTATACAAATTAACTTGAAAATTCAGGTTTTTTTTTTTTTTTGAAAATTCAGGTTTTTTGATAAAGGTAGCATTTCAGTGTAGGGAGGGGATGATTGGATTTTTCAGTAGATAGTGTTGGAACAACTGGATAGCCATCTGGAGAAAGATACAGATGAAGCCTAGATCCCACCTCTACAATAAATTCTGCTAAATCACAAATTTAAAGGTTAAGGGCAAAATAATACATCTTATGTAAAAAATATGGGGGGAAATTATCATAATTTCAGGGGAAATACTATCAAATGCTAAACTTTCTAGATGCCAGGAGTGAAAAGGTAACTTCAGCAGAAAACTAAGAAGAGTTCTGTATGAAATAAACATTGTATGTATGGGGAGAAGAAAAATGAACTGGAAAATAATTTTCTCTATATGTACATTGACAAAGAGCTATTTTCCTTAATACATAGAGTTCAATGAATCAGAACCAACAGTACAATAGAGAATGGGCAGAGAACATAGCCCACAGAACAGAAAATACCAGTGCATCTCAAACATGCATAAAGATTCTCAGCCTCACTTGTAGTAAGAAACTGTATTTGATAATGATAAGATGCCGTATTTGAACCTATCAAGTGGCAAAGGTAAGAAGGTTGGATAATCCTGTGCTGAGGAATAAGGGAAGCAGAAACATTCAGGCATGTGAATATAAACTGGTATAATCTCTATGAAGGACAATTTGACAAAATATCAAAATATCATAATACAGGGGACCTGTATTATGTATTATGGCCCAGCAGGTGGAGTGACTCTTGATGCTAGAGTTGTAAGTTCGAGCCCCACATCCGGTGTAGAGATTAGTTAAAAATAAAATCTTAAAAAAACAATAACAAAAGTCAAAGCATAACATAGCAATGCTGGCTCTAGAAATCTGACCTATATATAGACCTGCACATATATCCAAAGATACTCACTGGAGCACAGTTTGTATGGGCAAAGATTGAGAATAACTGGTGTTTATTAACAGGGTACTGCTAAATATTTAGGGTACTGTTAAATGAACAAATAAACAAGGGAGTTCTATTTGTACTGATATGAAACTGTTTACAAGGTTGTTAAAAACAAAGAATGAAACATTGTGTAATGTATGCTATTTGCACAGAAATTTACATACATCAGACATGTTGGTACATGCAAAGAACACTTCTGGAGAAATACACAGTGGAGAAGTAGGTGGCCAGGGTGGGGCAAAGTGGGAGACATGTAGTTCTTTTAAAAAATATTTTGAATAAATATTATGAATGTATCCTCTATTCAGTTATTAATAAAATAGTTTAAAAGAGGTAATGTTTTGACACCCAAGTGCTCAGTCCAGAATTTAAAAGGGAGTAGTCCTCTCTGTCCATGGGAGCCAGTGAATGCCCCCTCTGTTGGCAAAAAGGAGAGAACGCCCACAGCATCTCTTAAAATAGTGTACTGCAAAGCTCAGTGGGCTCAGCTTTTTATGACTGTTGGTTAGAAGACGGTCGGGGATCATCTTCCAGAAACTAACTCGCAGTCCTTTCTATTCCAGAAGGTGCCCCCTCCCCCCGCCCCATGTAGAAATGTCTGGGCAATGAGAATGTGGCTTAGAAGAGTTGGTGACTCCACATAAAGCAGGTGGGGAAGCTGCGGAGGAACGGTCCCCACGCACCCTTTCCCTCTTGTTTTTTCTCAATCCAGCCGGTGCTGCCGCTCCTCTTTCCCCGGTCCAGCCTTTGACACAAGCGCAGCTGCTTCAACTGACCATCCCCCGCCTCCCTGTCCAAGTCTGGAACAGCCCTTGCTGGCACCTCGGCAGCTGTGACTCATTGCAAATGCTTTGCATTCCGGGATGTTCTGCAGGGTTTGGGTCTCCCCTGTGGCTCCAAGGATTAGGCAAGTTGAAAGGGAGGAGAAAAGCCCCCCTCCCCCCCCTACCCCGCAGCTGCCAAAACATTGCAGGAAGGACGGGGAGATTGTTAGGAAAACTGGAGAGGTTTTGTGCGGGCAGGACCCCCGCCAGCTGTTTGGGCCTGCTGGTAACTCGAGCGGGACTGGGAGAGCAGGGGAGGCCGACTCAGGGGCTGGTCCAAGCCCCAGCGAGGCCCATTCACACATCCAGAAGCACTACCCGCCATCTGGAGACCATGTCCATCTGTCTAGGAAGGACAGGGTTGAAGCCACTCTAGAAAGCAGATAACATGAATCTCATCCAGAAGTGTTCTTTGTTTCAAACACTAGGTTACCTTTAATTCACTGGGATGATTTTGTTAGTTTATTCCCCTCCCCCCCTCCTATAGAGATGTATACAATTTATGGTCAGGTCAATTTGATGTGGTTTTGGAATATAGGTGAGGTTTGATGGGGTGGAGTCCGGAGTAAACGACCAAGAAAGAATTCCTGAGAGATCTTCAGTGCAAAATGGTGATTTATTAAAGTCCTGGGACAGGACCCCAGGGCAGAAAGAGCTGCTGTCCCAGGGTTGTGAGGGGTGGCTGATTATACACCATGGGGTTGGGGGAGGTAAGGAAAAAGGGAAGTTTCCAAAAGAACTTTCATAAGCTAAAGAGGACCTACAAGATACCTGAGGCCTTGTCATGGTCAGGTTAAGGTTTACTCCTCTAGTAAGGTATTAACATGAAAATAGTTAGGAGGAACATTATACTCCGCCCACTTCAAGTGTCTATTAATGGGCTGTGGGTTATAAGAGCATTTAATTGTGTCTACATTTCCTTCTGGAAGCTAGGTTATTGATAGAAATGCTTTGTTCTTGTAGATCACGAAGACATTTGTAAACTGAGGATTTTATGTCTTGCAGGATTGTGATCTCTGTAAGTTTAACTATTTGTTGTTCCTCTCCTTAGCCTTAGGGCAGCCAGGAGTGCATGAGAAATGTCACATACATAGATCCCATAGAGGGAGGCATTGTGGGGTGTTAGCTTCTGCTTTCTCCTCAGCTTGCCTTGTTCCCTCATCAAATTGACATCTATTTTTTAAATGGTAGTGTTCTTTTTCTCTTTCTTAAACTTTGGAACTCTATGCTGGAGACTTTATGTAAAGAAAGAAAGAAAAAAAGGAAGGAAGGAAGGAAGGAAAATAAAATAAAATAAAATAAAATAAAAGAGAAAGAAGAAAAAGAAAAAGAAAAAAAGTGCCAACCTGCCCAGGTTAATTTAACAGAGATGGGTAGGAGTTGGGGGAGGGAAAAGCCCTGCCCATTCACCTCCACCTTCATTTCTTCAAAAAAAAAATTAAAATTTTTTTCCCACTTTCTTTTTTTTTTTTTCATCTTTATTTCTTCCCTGCTTCTTTGCGTGGACTCTAATGGGGCATAATTTTAAATAATCTTTATAACTGTATCAACTTTATTGAGGTACATTTATTTACAATAAAATACACCCATTTTCAGTACACAGTTTGATGAATTTTGGCCATATCCATGTAAAGCATGAATTGAAACCACTGGCTTGGTAGATATGAATATAATGAAATAAATGTACATTTTTTAAGGGGGAGACATTTAATCTTCACTATATTGTCCTAACTGCCCAGGTATGCACCATCACATTACACTTCCTTTGCTGTCAGACAAACAACGATACTCTACTCTAAATAGTTCTACTTGGATTTCATAGGAGGAAACCACTTGGATTTAACACTAAACCAAACTGAAGCCAAGTGAAAGAATTGCCAAATTTTTTAAAAAGATTTATTTGACAGAGAGAGAGAGAGACAGACAGACAGACATCACAAGTAGGCAGAGAGGCAGGCAGAGAGAGAGGGAGAGAAGCAGACTCCCTACCGAGCAGAGAGCCCGATGTGGGGCTCGATCCCAGGACCCTGAGATCATGACCTGAGCTGAAGGCAGAGGCTTAACCCACTGAGCCACCCAGGTGCCCAGAAAGAATTGCTGAATTTTCAATAAAGTTTTCTTCCTTTGAGAAATATTAACCTCTAAAAGCTCTACTGTAGATTGAAGTGTTTCAACGTTGCACTTTTTTGAACATTGACCTCTTCTATAAAAGACGAAGGTAATGTTCTCACCCCCGTCCCTTGCATCCCCTTCCTGACTTTTATGGTATTTTTATACTGACGTGTTTGTGACATCAACGTTGTTATGACAGTCCACTGGTTTGTACTGGTCTATATTTAAACGGATTTGGTGTTCACCCAGAGCCTCTTACATGGCTTCTCTGTCCCTTTTTTTCCCCTTAAATTCTTGTCTTAACGGCCAACCTATCATTATGATTTTTTATTTTTCTTTTTAAGAGAGGCTCATGGGTTCTGGGTTTCCTTTCCTTTTCATGTTTGGAAAGTCTATCTCCTTGAGTGACAACTCCTTTTGTTAAGATATTCTTAGGTTATGTTTTGTCATTGCTCCTGCCTTTTGCCACTGAATTTTGAGGTCACCACGTCCCCTGCAGATAATTTGATATCATTGGTCTGAAGGCATGAAGAATTCTTTCTTTACTTTTGAACTTCAGTATATAGGCAAGATGGGTCTCAGGGTTGAGCGGTCCTTGTGGAAGTTCTCTAACATGCAATGTGTTCTTTAATTCAGCAGATCTGCTTTTATTTCAGGGACATTCTCTTGAGTAGTTTTAATTTGATGGGTTTAATACTTCAGGACACCATTTTTCATCACATGAGATCACTTTTATCCAGTTTCCACTATCTACTTCCTTTCTACTAACTTTAATCTCTTAGTTCTTTTTTTTTTAAACCTGTGTTTACTGTGGTTATATCTAACTTTTTTTCCTAACTTTTGCTCTACGTTGTAATTCAAGTTTTAGATGTTCTAACTCTGTTCCTTGCTGTTTTTACTTTATTCACTAGTTTTGTAATTATGTTGTTTTGTCATTTTTTTTTCAGCTCTTTCTACTTTTTCTTCTTTTATCACAGTATTTAAACTCATGTTCTATATAATTCATGTTCTTAAAATGTTTTGTGGTTTAAAGCTTTTGCAGGCAATTCCATTATTTCTGGGGTTTTTCTAATTTGGAACCTCCTGTTATCTATTACGTTTATGTTATTTTGTTTTTGTTTTTTCTTTGAATTGTTAAAAAGCAAGTATATTTGTGAAATAGTTCTGTAATTTTTTTTTCATTCTGCTCACATTCTATCTAGATTTTCTACTTTCTATTTGCTTTGAGTCAAGATTCTTTCTACTCTAGAAATATCCAAAACCAGTTTGTTCCAGTTTGTTTTCCTCTCTATACCACAATCTGAGGGCTGGAAATTTTTGGTCTTCACACTTTTCTGTGACTTGAGGTGATGGCAGGGGATGGAGGAGATATGCATCAACTAGACAGTATGTAGTCTTAGAGGTTTGTGCTTTTAGAACCTTTAGAAGGTTTTCCGAAATTTTGTTAAATAGCCTGTATCAGTTCTTTCACCCTGCTGGAGTTTGTACCCTGTTCTTGGGGGGGTGGTGGGAGGAATACCTTTAGTTTTATTTAACAACAAGGATTAGTCATTTAAACTGGGATTAAATTATTAGTAATGTGGATGACTCAAGAGCCTTACTTGACAATTAGTTATTGAAATTCATGGCATTTGGTGAAGCCCCCTCCCTGTTTGATTATGGTAGGTAGGTAGTTTTAAAAACTATGTGTTCATTTCATTCATTGGGCATTGGGGTATCATTTTTTAACCTGGTTTTTCTAATAGCCTCTGTGGGGTTTTTTTTTTTAATGCTAACAATTTCTATATTAAATAATTTCAAATTTACAGAAATATTATAAGAATAGTCCTCTAAGTCAGGTGGGAGGAACGTGCCCTGGAGCTTACTTCCTGCTTTGATAATAGAGTCCCCTTTAAACACAATAATTTTTTTTTATTTTAAAGATTTTTTATTTATTTGACAGAGAGAGGGATCACAAGCAGACAGAGAGGCAGAGCAGAGAGAGAGGGGAAGCAGGCCCCCTGCTGAGCAGAGAGCCCAATGCAGGACTCGATCCCAGGATCCCGGGATCATGACCTGAGCCGAAGGCAGAGGCTTAACCCACTGAGCCACCCAGGTGCCCAATAATTTTTTTTTAATGAAGATTTTATATTATTTATTTGACAGTGAGAGAGAGAGAGATCACAAGTAGGCAGAGAGGTAGGCAGAGAGAGGGGGGAAGCATGCTCCCTGCTGAGTGGAGAGCCTGATGTGGGGCTTGATCCCAGGATCCTGAGACCACGACCTGAGCTGAAGGCAGAGGCTTAACCCTTTGAGTCACCCAGGTGCCCCAAACACAATCATTTCCAATGAGATAGGAAATGATTTCTTCTTTAATCATATTTGGTCATTGAGATTAGTTAAAAAAAATTAAAAGAAAAAAACATAATTAGAAAAAAATACTACTGTGAAGTTAAAATTCAATAGTTTACTCTTTAATACTTATTACCTTTGGGACATGAAGAATGGAAACTTTATGCTTTAAATCCTTGTCATCTGACCTTCTTGCCTCCATACCTCTGGTGGCTGGTGGACAGAACACATTAACTAACAAAACTGATAGGTTTAATAGATTGGTAGATAAGGATACTGGTAGAGATCTAGTGTGTCTAGATTTGAGCAAGGCATCTGATAAAACCTTTTATTTTTATTTTTTTTTAAAGATTTTATTTATTTATTTGACAGACAGAGATCACAAGTAGGCAGAGAGGCAGGCAGAGAGAGAGGAGGAAGCAGGCTCCCTGCTGAGCAGAGAGCCCGATGCGGGGCTCTATCCCAGGATGCTGGGATCATGACCTGAGCCGAAGGCAGAGGCTTTAACCCACTGAGCCACCCAGGCACCCTGATAAAACCTTTTAAAATAACCGTTATGTAAGTGCCAGCATGGGGGTGCCTGGGTGGCTCGTTCATTAAGCGTCTGCCTTTGGCTCAGGTCATGTTCATGGGGTCCTGGGATTGAGCCCGCATAGGGATCCCTGCTCTGCTGGAAGCCAATTCTCCCTGTCCCACTCCCCTTGCTTGTGTTCCCTCTCTTGCTGTGTTTCTGTCAAATAAATAAGTAAAATCTTAAAAAAAAAAAGTGGCAGGATGGAGGTGTGTGTACTGGATGATTAGGCAAGTGGGAGGACTACAGGTGGTTAGACAGCCACTTCCTGGAGATCAATGTGTGGTCCTCAAACCACAATACTTCCTTCTGATGCTATCCTGTGCAAGCCTTTGAGTCTGGAGAAATACAAAAAACTAGCTTCCAAAGTCTGTAGAAGCAGCAGCAGCTTGGAAATGAAAACTGACTAGATGACAGAATCATTCCTTGAAAGTTATTATTTACAAAGGATGGACCCAAATTAACAAAATGAAAATTTATGCATAATAGATATTTATAATTTGGGTTGCCCAACATCTAAAAGCTTTTTTCCTATTTGGGAGGAATCCTAAGATAATGATAAGGAAGCATCCCTCTCTTCCACCATGGAAACTAAAAGGGCAGCCATCCCCCTGGGAGCATAAGCAAGGACAAGATCTAAGACAGCTAATCAAATTCTATCACCTGGGACTTTATATCCTAAAGGGTAATGACAAGGCTCAGGTCAATTAGGTGTGCTTCAGGGTGGCTCTGCGGGGGAAAGGTGGGGGTAGTCTGGAAGGATGGCATGTCTAAGCCAGCAGAATGCAGCACAGGGATGGTAGGTGTCCACTGGTGGTGAGGCCAGTCTTGGGCAGTGAATACCCTACTAGCAACTGACGTGTTCTGAGAAGCCAGCTCCTGTGGTGAAAATTCATCTGGGCCTTGCCTTCCTTGGCCTATCTGATTCATTTCTACCTTTCTTTGATTCTAGGAGCCACGGTAATCAAAATACATTCCACTTCTGCTTAAGGAACCATAGTTGTTTTCTGTTATTTATAATCAAGAACCTTGTCAAATACAACATATCTGAGTTCAGGATCCAAAAATCAACTAAGAAGACCTGGGTTTTTGGCAATTCACGTGAAAGAGACATATTGAACGATGATGCAATGGGTGTCAATAAAATGGCATGACTGCCATAGGGCTACAACGGGCAGGACAAAGATGGTCAGAGGACATCTTATTCAATCTTCTCTCTGGTTCACTACAACTAGAGTCTATTTTTCTGCTCAAAGTGTTTTCTAAGGCGGATGGGGACAGATTAAAATATGTACAGCGGAAGACTGACCAGGAAGCTGATGAGTCTTTGTATGAGGAGCTAGAGAAATTTTACTTAGAAAAGACATAGGGAGGACATTCTAAGATTCTTTCAAATTATGTGACTGCTGAGATAATTTTATAAAAGTGTAATGATACAAAGGCAGATGCAAAATGACCTTAGAAATAAAACAATGTCCCCCACACCAATATTGAGCTCTGTGTGTATATCACAAAAGACGAGAGAAAGTGAGGGTTGCGAGTGTCCAGATGGAACAAGTATGAGAAGTGAGTGTCCACTCACTTCTATCACTAGTAGAATGAGCCTTGTAGGGACCATTTCCCAGGCTCCAATCAGACTAACACTTTCATTTCGGGGGCCCCTTTTCATAGGGTACAGATGTTTTTTACTCCAACAGTGTTTCTAAACTATTGTTCTGAGACTCCAGATGACTCACCTTTTTCATTATAAAAAAATACAAGATCTAAATGTGCTGAAATAAAAAAAAATAAAAAATAAAGGTACCGAAATATTCTAAAGGTATGCTATTATATAATATCCTGTTCTTGCTCTGCCTTCTGGTTTCTAATATCTTCAAATGAGTAGTAAGTCTCAAGCCCTGTCCTTCCTGGTAGCTTCATAATTAATCTAAGGCTGCTTCTATCATCAGAGTATCCCTGAGAATAATGTTGATTATTCTGAATTAACTATCTCAGTTATGAAATAATAAATCTTATATATGCATATATTACCTGCATATTTCTTCTGACTTTTATGTGGAATGTAAGAACCGAAGTCATTGAGGATATTTTACATTTTTGAGAAATTAAAACTCCTGAACATAATTAAACTCTTTTTGCAAGCTTGAATGTAAACTGGTTCTACCACTCCTAAGGATCCCCTGGCATCAAGAATTGAGAGAGGTTGGGAGGAAATGAAGGCCTCCCCACCTTCAACTCTCCTTGGCACAGCACCCAGGACCAAATCTTCTCCCTGGGGAATACAATCAGGGGATTCAATACTGGCAGGGTTTAGAGAGTCAAACAAGAGCTTCATTCAGGCTCCTGAGGGTTCCAACAAGAAATACTGCTGTGAGTATCCTGCTGACTACGGAGCATGCATATCAACCAGCTTAACTTTTGTTCCTTGTTTTTATAGTTATGGCAAATGATCTGGGTTTAGCCACTCCTCCTTCCCTCTGTCCTGTCTTGCAACACATCTCTCTGCAAAGTCTGATTGAGGCTAGAAGAGTAATATGTACCAAAAGAACAGACTGTGAGGGTGGGGAGAGGGGTTGAGCATTCTCTCTCCAGCACCTAGGACAGGCAATGCACATAGCAAAGGACTGCTGGACTGAACTGAACTAAAAGGAATGGAACTACCTGGCTCACAATACCAAAACCACACAAAGACAAGGAATACTTGCTAGGTATCTAAACAAATTAATAGATAACGCAACTTTTTGGCAGGGAGAGAAGCTGGGGATGTATTTTTCCTTGATTTTTTGATTATAGCTTGACCCACTGCATAATCATTTATTAAGAAATAAAGGAACAGAGGAATGCCATTTTAAAGAAAGTCAATAAAAACAATATCCTTTTAACTCCTATTGTCATACTAGGTTTGTTTCTTAGGCAAAATGAATTGTCAACAATTCCAAAATCAAAAATCACAAGACAGTTAAGTTTATAATGATATTTACCTAGAAGAAAAAAAGAATTAAGGACTTCATTTCATTTTCCCTCTTTAAAACTTAATTCTCTCTTTTTATAATTCTTCATTTGGGGGGAGCAAGAGAAATGGCATATTAATTTTTATTTATTTAAACAGTTTCCAAAATGCTACCTATACAGGAAAGGGCATTATTACACTCAATACAGCAAAAGGAAAGGATGCATAAAGATAAAGAATTAGAAAACAGAGAAATGGTAGTACTGGTAAATAAATCCAAGAAACAACAATATTAATAATTAACCCATTTTCTTTTTTTAATGTTACTTTTTAAAAAAAAGATTTTATTTATTTATGTATTTGAGAGAGAGAGAGCATGAGAGAGAGAGCGAGAGCCTGAGAGGAGAGAGGTCAGAGGGAGAAGCAGACTCCCTGCTGAGCAGGGAGCCTGATGTGGGACTTGATCCTGGGATTCCAGGATCATGACCTGAGCCAAAGGCAGTTGCTTAACTAACTGAGCTACCCAGACACACTTAATGCTACTATTTTCTTTAAAGATTAAAAAAAAAAATATTTATTTGACAAAGAGAGAGATCACAAGTAGGCAGAGAGGCAGGCAGAGAGAGAGGGGGAAGCAGGCTCCCTGCTGAGCAGAGAGCCTGATGCAGGGCTCAATCCTAGGACCCTGGGATCATGACCTGAGCTGAAGGCAGAGGCTTAACCCACTGAGTCATCCAGGTACCCAATCCATTTTCTTTTTAATGGAGAAAAGCATACATACTAAAAATAGGAAATAGAAATGGATTAATAACCACAGATATGGGAGAAATTAAAGGAATTCCAAAAGCTGATTTTGCTCAGCTCTATGCAAATACAAAATTTTAAATGCACAAAATGGATGAATTTCTAGTGAAATATTAATTGCCAATATTGTCCCCAGAAGAGAGAGATAATCGAAACACAGTAATTACTGAGAGAAATATGGAGAACTGTTAACCTCCCTACCAAGAGTAAACAAATAATGCCTAAGAAACCCCCCCAGATCCTCATGATGAAGTCAGCCTATAATTGATACAAAAACTCAACCAAAGTAATACAAAAAATAACCTACAGATCAAAGGCACCTATAAATATCAATGCACAGACTCCAAAGAGTGTATTAGCAAAAAGATTCAACACAAAAAGAAGAGCATACCTTGGGGCACCTGAGTGGCTCAGTGAGTTAAAGCCTCTGCCTTTGGCTCAGGTCATGATCCCAGGGTCCTGGGATTGAGCCCCACATCGAGCTCTCTGCTCAGCAGGGAGCCTGCTTCCTCCTCTCTCTCTCTGCCTGCCTCTTTGCCTAGTTGTGATTTCTCTCTGTCAAATAAATAAAATATTTAAAAAAAAAAAGAAGAAGAGCACACCTTGGTAAAGTAAGATTTATATAAAGACTGCAAAGATGATTCCATTTTAAGAAATATCTCTATATAACTCACCATATTAGTGCTTAAAAAGAGAAAAATCAGAGGGTTATCTCCATATATGCTAAAAAAGCACTTGAAAATTTCAACCATTCTGGATTAACATGCTTAATAAAGTGGAAATAATAATTTTATATAACACACACACACACACACACACACACACACACACACACACACGATAGAACCAGAAAGACTATGCTGTATAGAGAAATACTAGGATGTTACCCTCACCACTACACCCAACCAATCATCACCCTGGAGGTAACAACCTATGCAATTAGACAAGAGAAATAAATAAGAGGTATAAAAATTAGATTGTAATGGTACAGTTAATATTAATCATTGTTTACAGGTAATATGATTATATAGCTGAAAAGCCCAAGAAAATCACCTGAAAAAGTATGATAAGCAACATAAGTATTCGCTATGGTAATTAGGAATAAAGTAAACATAAAAGAATCATTAGCATTGCTGTTAGGAAAGCTATATGAGGTTGCCAATATTTAACTAACCTTTTTTGACTTACAGAAATGGCAATTTCATATGGATTAGACTTTTATAAACACCACCACCCAGAAAACATAATGGGGAAAAATGCCATATGTAATGACAATAAAAGAAGTCAAAATAGTTCAGGATAAAATTAAGAAATGTTCACAATTCATACAAAGAAAACTTTCTAAAATTCTCGAATGGACTTCTGTATCTCCTCAAATAATCTAGAAATTTAACATAATATCAATGAAAACACCAAAAGAAATTTTTTAGAAATAGAAAAACTGATTTTAAATTTCTTATTGGAAAAAAGATAAAGTTCTTATTGGAAAGCAAAAATCTTTTGCTAAGTAAGAAACTTACTTTAAAAAAACAAACAAAAAAGGAGAATAATGAGGGAAAACCAACTTTACAAGGTAGTGTAACATGAAACTGCATCTAAATGGGTATTTTGTAAGTGAAGTTGTAAGGGCCCAGGGCAGGCTGCGTCAGATGCACGGCAATGGCATACTGATTATTTTGAATTGAATCTATTGGGAAAAAACCAGGACAAGGACACTCAGACTCTCCTCTGTCCCCCTGAAAGCAGAAAACAAATATCCCTTATGAAAAATAGCCTCCCTATATTAAGAAGTAAAAAGACATACTTATCAACAGAAATAGGGACCTTAAAGTCAAGAAAGCTGTAAGTAAGCTTTGCTACTTTTTCACTAATTGACTTCCTCAGCCTAAATTCTGCTAGAATTCCTTAGTAATTAAAGTTCCCAAACACCTCTTTTCCTTAACTGTAAATTCATCACAGATCTATTGTCCCTTTGTCTAAAATGTATAAAAACTGTCTGCCTTAGTCATTTCTTTGGTTCTCAATTTCATTATTGGGCCTCTTTTTGCATGTAACAGAAATTTGGTTTTTCCTTCTGTTAACCTGTCTCAGATAAATTAATTAGTCCATCTGGAAGAACCTGAGGGTAGATGAAGAATTTTCCCTCGCCATCGAAGTCAATGGAATAGATTCCAGGATCCAGAAATAGACTTGTGAAGAATTTTAGCATGATGAAAGCGGCTTTGATTAATTGATTCAATAAAAAGGATTGATTGATTGCTTGATTATTCAGTAAATAGCTGGACAGTTAACTGAGTGACTATGTAAAAAAAATACTTTCCTCTATATCTCAGAATAAATTTGAGATAGATTGACAGATATAAATGGTAACAAATGAACCCATGAGAGTACTAGAAAAAACATGGAAACGTTTTTATGAGTAAATTCTTAGTAAGAAGTTCTTTGGAGGAAGCAAGTATTTTAAAGCTCTCAGGAGAAATGAGAGGTTTTAAAAAGTCTGGTTTCTTGACCAAGAGTTGGAGATTGGGTTAGGTGAAATGTCTAAAACTCTCTTCTTAGAGGAAGGAGTGGGGCATTCCAAGTACTTGCCTTTGCGCCTGCTTAATGCTTTTGATGTAGTAAGTGTATTGGCCTATTTCACAATCTCACTGTGCAGGTCTTGAGTGGAGGGAGGAGGCATAACTCAGATGTCAGCTGGGTTACCTTCTTTGAAATTCAAAGGAAATTAGCTTGAGCTCCTGTGTTCTTCCTTAAGGAAATCTGGGTAATTTATGTATTTTCCAGTCCCCTTGAGATTTGGAGAATTTGGAGATTTCATTTATCTGATGGTTTGCCTAACCTCGTGCTGTTAGCATTGTGCATTGCTTTGTCCCCACAGGAAGACGACTAGCAGCCCTTCCCCCCCCCCCCCACCTTACCTTGTCAATTTGCATAGGGCATTTACATATGGAGCACACTTTACAGAAGTTGGCTTGATTTCCCTTTCCCTTTGACCCCCTCTTGGCATATTCTCACCTTCAGTTTACCAGGGCTCTGGGGCTCCTTATGCATCAGTTCAGTTCTCTTTACATGTTGAACTATTCTGATCTTTTCCAGGCTTGCCTTTGCGTATCCCAAAACTCACTGGTATGTTTTGGCAAACAATGGCTCATGTAAGACTGTGAACCTTGGGGCTGCCAGCAGTAAGAGTGCTAGCAAAGACTTCTTTTTGGCCTCTGTGTGAAGTAGGGGGCTGATATTTCCTCACTGGTAGGAGCTACAATTCTGTTGTCCTTAGAAGGCAGAAGTGGCTACAGTGAGTTTTGGTCTTACATAATTTGGCTCTTCTCCATCAAAGAAGGGACCAGATTTCATAGCTATCTGAGTTACGTTCCTTGCCTAACATTAGTCACTACCTAAAAGAAACAAGAAACAATCCAAAGGTAAAAGTGGTACAAAATGACAGACTCATTTATGGAGTTCCTAGGCCCTGTGAGAAAGTGGTAATCTAAGTCCCACTGGGCATATTTGGATACTATTCCTAAAGTGTTTGGATCACTCAAAAGCCTGGATTCATGGGCAAGCGTTATGATTTTTAAAGTTATTAAGTTACTAGGCTGACTTAAAGCCATCTCTGGGCTATCAATTAGTTACCAAAGCTCTTTCAGAACACTGAGACAGATAGTTGAATTGTCCTTTTAAGAGATTCTGACTCTTTATTCCTCTAAATGTCTGGGTAAGACATTTCTTTCCTGTTTCTTACATTCTAAATCTTCCAATGTCCACCTCTGGGATAATAATCATATTTATATTGTTCAATACTCTGAAAAGAATTATATTCTATGATATTTAGACTGTGGTATATAAATTTATCAGAGGCTACTTTTCACATTATTTCTGTTATCGGTGTTATACTGTTTGTTGTTTTTTTTTTTTTTTAAAGATTTTATTTATTTATTTGACAGAGAGAGATCACAAGTAGACAGAGAGGCAGGCAGAGAGAGAGAGAGGGAAGCAGGCTCCCTGCTGAGCAGAGAGCCCGACGCGGAACTCGATCCCAGGACCCTGAGATCATGACCCGAGCCGAAGGCAGCGGCCTAACCCACTGAGCCACCCAGGCGCCCCTGTTTGTTGTTTCTTAAAAAATAAAAAGCCCCACACTTTTGGGTCATAACTTATGGACACAATCAAAAAGTCAAAGACACAGAAGATTATATATAGCTAAAAGTGAATCTCTACCGCTCTGTCCCTTACTTACTCTCTTTTGCAGAGGTTTGAAACCATTAGGACTAGTTCCTTATCTGAAAGATATACTATCCCCCTCTCCCCAAGTATACATTCTGTACACTCCACATTCCACATTCTATACACACTGCTCTGCATTTTGGTTTCCACTTAACCATATAGCTTGGGGATTTTTCCACATCTGCACAAACAGGACTGCCCTATCTTTATGCTGCACATCATTTCACTTTACGAAGGCATTATCATTTATTTAATCCTAGTCAGTGGACACTTACATTGCCTCTAATTTTTGGTTCTCACCAACATTTCTGCAATGAATTACTTTATACATAGGTTGTTTTGCATATAAGAGAATATTTGAAGGGTAAATGAGTAAAAGCAAATTGCTGAGTTAAAAGGTATGAGCATTCTCAATTTTGATAGCTACTGCCAAACTGCTCTCCAAAAGTGTTGTGCCTGTTCACGTTGCCACTAGCAATTGTTTGAAAATACCTGTTTAGGGGCACCTAGATGGTTCAGTCGTTGGGCATCTGCCTTTGGCTCAGGTCATGATCCCAGAGTCCTGGGATAGAGCCCTGCCTCCCAGCTCCCTGCTCAGTGGGAAGCCTGCCTCTCCCTCTCCCATTTCCCCTGCTTGTATTCCCTCTCTCGTCATCTCTGTCAAACAAAAAACAGAAACAAAAACAAAAACCTGTTTGCTAGTACCCTGACCATCAGAGCATGTTAATTTTCTTACTTTTTTTTTCTGTTAATCTTATAGTGAAAAGTGTATCTCATACTTTTAGACTCTTCTCACTGAATGATTCAAAATGTCTTATCATATACTAAATTTGTCTATTTGATGCATTTCTGGGCTTTCTGGTTTATTTCATTTGGTCTCTCTTGTCTCTTCATACACTCTTACTGCAGTTTTGATCACAGGAGCCTTAGAGTATGCATATTTACTTTATAGTATGTTTACTTTATAGTTAGGGTCTAATCACCCTTATTGCTCTTCTTTCCCCTAAGAAATTCCCTGGCTGTTTTTATTTCTCTATGAATTTGAGAAATAAGTTTCTTTTGTTTCAAAAAAAAAATCTTGCATTTTTTACTGAGATTGCATTACATTAATAAATTATTTAGGGCTACTACTACTTTTTAAGGTCTATCATTGCAGACTTACCATTTCGTCCCAGTATCTTTTGAGTCATGTCTTCCTGAAGCTCATAATGTCTTAAAATATTTTCTTACTAATTCTTCACAGCATCTTTGGAAACAGCAGGGAGATAGAAGATAAGGGACAGCCCAAGATTACATATGATAAGAAGTCCTAATCCAGTATTATATCTACTATTTGGTAATGCCTCACCACCAGTAGACTTTACATAAATTAAAAAACAAAATACTTTTTTTTTTTTTTTACCAAGGATTAAATTTTCCTGTTGCGAAAAACCAGCAATGTGCAAGAACAATTCTGCAATGTATTCCTTGTGTGATGATCTGTGGCCAAGCACAGATTGCATTCCTATCATGGAGTAACAATTTCAAAAGAATTTTGAAACCGGAGTTGGCTTGAATATTGTACAATGACACCCAGGATCTTGGCCTACTTCCCAGATTTCCCCTTTTTGGTTTTCTAGCAAGTTTGGTCATGCCTGGGAATTTGCTGAATATGGTACTTGGATCAGTGACTTCCTGAATGTGACATTGGGATCAATGGCACTTGTCTGCCCAAAGGTTTTTAGAGTATAATTTTTAGACATTCTGGAGTTGTAAGGACGTCGTTTATTGAACTGGTGCTCAGTTGCAAGGGTGCAAATAGGAAGGGTAGGTTGTGAATTGATTATGGAAGGCAAAGTCTTGAGAGAGAAGATTCTCTTGTGAATACTGAGTTACATACCTGGGCACACCGGTGTTCCAGCTGGAGGATCTTCAAGTCCTTAAATAAATACCTAATGGGTTTAAAACTATCTTTAATGCCACCTTTGACAAATGGCCACTTAGTAAAGGTCAGCCAAGACTTAATAAACAGTTATTTGCAGCACTTCCTACCATCACGTTGGCTCAGTTAACCTGGGGAAAGCTGACAAAGAGCCTGCGTGAGTTACTGAATTACTTAGTACACAAAGCACACATTGACATATATGTGAGTGTACTTTTGGATTACATTTCCAAAACAATTATCGTTTTCATCATTTTGTTTCAGTCAGCACTATTCTCCTCAGTGTCCTGCATAATTATGAGCTGACTTATGTAAAGTATTTTAAAAATGTATAGTAGTATGATATACGTTCCTAGATAACATCTGAGATTATTTGCCACCACATAAACAAGAACATTCTTTAGCCTGGCTCTCTAAAACAAAAAGACTACTGTGTTCTAAACTAGAATGTTACGCAAGAATCTGAACAGCATAGTTTACTGAATGCTCAGCCTGTCTAGTGACATACCAAAGAGTAGGACAAAGGCTAACAGCAAAAACATGGGCAAGTTTGAAGTAATGCACTTAAAGGTATATGGATGATGAATTTAATTATCGAGGCAGAGACCAGGTTGTAAAATCTAATGAAAGTATAAAGATGAATTATTAATGGGATAGTTGTTTAATTAGATGATTCATTGGTTTGTTAAGCAGCGAGAGTGTTCGCCAAAATCCTAAGATTAGACCTCTCTGAACAAAGAATGGTGATGGTGTGATGATGTCATATATCACTTGCCTTTTATTCCCATTATCATGGCAACACCTTAGGCTTTAATATGAACTATTTAGACATGAGAAATAAATAAAAGGTGAGGCAAAATAGGCAACCAAAGGAAATTGCTATGGTAAATTAGGCATATGGCACATGAAGTTAGGAAAGCATTTTCAAGTCTAGAAAAATGACATTAATACAAATTGCATGATTCTTCTTAGATTAATACAATTTATCTCAAACAAGTCACACGAGGAATGCTTTTACAAACATGACCATCCTCCTGAATCTTGAAATTTGCCTTAAGTATTATTAAATTCTGTGGTTACAGGACTCAACATATCTCAGGTGAGTGGAAATCTGAGATTGTCAAGCCTCTCAGGGAAATGTAAAACATGATTTAAACTCAAGGGAATTGCCTTTAAAAAAAAAATATTTTTAAGTAATCTCTGCACCCAACATGGTGTAGAGCTTGAACTCATGACCCCAAGATCAAGAGTTGCATACTCTTCTGACCACACCAGGCAGGTGCCCCTCTAGTTCCTTTTATTTAAAAAATATTTTATTTGAGAGACAGAGAGAGAGCACGCACACAGCAATGAGCATGCATGAACAGTAAGGGGCTGAAGGAGATGGAGAAGCAGAATTCTCACTGAGCAGGAAGCCCTACACAGGGCTTGATCCCAGGACCCTGAGATCATGACCTGAGCCAAAGGCAGAGGCTTAATCAACTGAGACATGCAGGCACCCCCCTCTGGTTCCTTTTGATGACAATTTTTCATTTATGATTTATGGACTTCTTAGGGACCTCTGTACAGCTAAGAACCTGAGTGCCTATACATATAAACATTATTCACTACAGAAAGAGAACGAGAAGAAATTCAAGGGTAAGACCAAACAACAAATTCATCATGGAGTTCTTAGGACCCGTGACAAATCTAAATCTTGTCAAGCAGTATTGTTGATGTAGATCCTGTATTTACCAAAACTGATAGTCCTGAAGTTAGTAGTTATTTGAAACTTGGGAGTATACTCCCTTCTTTATAAATACTAAAGCAAAATGTTCTAGTCTCTCACAAAAAGATTGACCAGCTACCATTTCTCATGAACTCCACCTTCTTCTCCTTTGTTTTCCCTCCCACTGTGTTTCAGTTGCTCTAAGGGTAAATTATAAATTACTGTCTGGTAGAGAAAGAAACAGTCTGCAGCTGGAGGGAACTGGGAAAGCACTGGGGATCTTTTTCTCCCTATCATGAATTCCGTGATTACTGACTTCAAAATAAGTAACAGTTCAATAAATGGGAAAAGAAGATAGCACACATTCCAGGGTGAGGGGATGGCAAGTACAAAGGGAGAGAGATGTGAAGATGCACTGTTATGTTTAGGGAAGAGCATATGGTGAGAAGGAAATAGTTCTTGGTGTCTGTCAGAAACTGTCACTGAGTTACCATGGGGCACAAGTTGGGGAGTGCCTGTAATTATATCTAGCTGGCAATTTTTGTTTGGCACAGGTTAATATAACCATCTTTTAAAATAGTATGTTCAAGTTCTATTTTCAACTTCATCCTGACATACACTCCTATCACACTCTAAGAGCGATTCATTTTGCTTTCTTTGGTTGTGGAAAAAGCAAGGTCCCTTTTGTCTGAGCCTCTTGGTTCCAGGTAGGGATTGCCTTTCCTCAAGGTTTTCCTCAATTTAGCAATTCCCATGAATTTTGGTCAAATAATTTTCCTACTAGAATGTAAGCGCCATGAAAGCATGAATTTTTGTATTTTAAAATTCATTGTTATTCCTAGTTCTTAGAAAGAGCTTGGTACATAGTACCAGTCTAGACATAATTCAAAATATTTAAGCATTTATGATGTGGTGCCCTACAGAGGGTCCAATGCTACCTTTAAAGAGCTTGCAAATGAGGAAAAGAGATGTGTAATCAAACCCCAAATCAAGGCAGAAGGAAACCAGTGCAACTATTGAGGCATATATTGTTAATGGGGGGGGGGGGGGAGGGTTGCTATGGACTGAACATGTCTCTCCCCAAATTCATATGCTGAGACCTAATCCCCAGTTTGATAGAGTTTAGAGTTGGGGCCTTTGTGAAGAGTTTAGGTCATGGGGTGGAGCCCTCACAAATGGGATTAGGACCTTTATGAACGAGATTCCAGACAGCTCTTGTGAAGGTGCAGGAAGAAGGCAGTTCAGTGAGGAACACTGAATTGACACCGAATCTGCTGGTGTCATGAGCTTGGACTTTTTCGCTTCCAGAACAGTGAGAGATGTTTATAAGGCATCCGGGTTATACTATTTATGCTATAGCAGTCCAAAAAGACTAAGACATGGTGCTCACATGTAGTAATTTCAACCAGAGGATTGAGAAAAGGCTTCACGAGACAGTCTTCAAAGACAGCATTTCCATTAGGGATGTGGAGGTTATTTTTGGTCAAGCGACTATTAGTTTGGACTCTTCCGTTTCCAAGAGATAGAAACCCATCTCAAAATAGCTTACACTTATACAAGGGAAGTGTAACTGGGAAATCTGGGGGTGGCACTTGCTTCAGCTCTCCCAGAACTCTTGACCCTGCTTGTGTGAGTGTGCTTCCTTTTCTCCCATAGCAGAGACACATAATTACCATGTTGCAGAGGAAGGGGTGGAGTTTGGCCACAGATGACTCCATGCTCCTATCACCCTGGATTATATTTAAAAGCCACAGAAGCCTATCTGCTTTACAGGGCCAGCAAATAAGATCCTAGAGAAAGGCTCTGCTCAGTCTAGTTTGGGTCATGTGCCTATCTCCAGGCTAACCACTACAGCTCATGGAGTGGGACATATGCCCATCAGCTGGGCATGGCATGGACAATGCTATGATGGAGCTTTCGTAATAGGGACTCATACAAAGCAGAAAATAATCTTAACCAGAGGTAGGAAAAGTTGTAAGCCTTTTGTAGGATTGGCAGCTCTATTAGAACCATATAGAGTGGGCAGGGTTAGGGCAGTACTTCCTAAGAAGATGGAGAGGAGTGAACCCCAAAAGAGGAGAGGAGTGAACCCCAAAAGAGGAGAAATAGGATGCGGGGCAGACAAAACACCAAGTAACCACTACAGTAACTAAAATGCATGCACTCATAGGCAAATGGGATGCAGTTAGCTGTGACAGAAATTAGATTGTCAAAGCTAGGCAGTGGGAGATGAGGCAGGAGAGTTAGGTTGGGCTGGGTCACGGGGAGCCTCCACTGATAAACGGGACCTGTCAAAGGGCGCAGTTGAAGGATTGTTGCGATAAGTAGGTCGCTCTACTCCCCGCTTTCTCAGAAATATAGCCTCTGGGCTAACTCCTCTGGACCCACTGTCAGGCTCTCATGAAGATGGACTTTTTCCTGGCCCACCTTTTTCTTTTTTCCAGTCCACACCCTGTCTCACCTCAATTCTAGGTGTAGTCCTGACATCCCGGCAGCTTGTTTCCAAATCTAAGGTCAATACCCCCTTAGGGACTTACTTTTGTCCAGCACCGAAATTCGTTGATTCTTATAAAATACATACTAAAACCCTACTTTTCAGTCACTCTGGCACCAACCAAAGGGGGGTGGGTGGGTGGGTGGGAATTGTAAATGTACTACCAGCTGGTTGCTAATCTGCATGGGTTATTGGGGTTAATTTTCTATTGCTTATCACATACTCAGCCTGAAAGCTTGTGAACTATGGTCATCTTTTGAACCCTGGGCTGATAAGCTGTAAATGGATTATACTGTATGAGATCTGAACATGCCCATCTTTTTTCTTTGTGTGTTCTTGAAGGAGCCAGTGTGCCCCTGTGGCCAGCCCTCCTACTAGGAGGTGGTATGTGGCCATAGCTCACAAATGTGTAGATTTTAATATCTTTCACTTTTAATATCTTTTTAATATCTTAAACTTTTGGGGAAGATTACCATAAACTGTACAGGATCAGGAAGATGATGTTCCTAAGAATGCTTAGAACAGCCTACTCTCTTTCTAGTTGTTACTATAGGGCATAATTGCTTGCTCCTGGGGAACGAGATAATGAATGGATCCATTCAGCTAGAGAAACACAGTGTAATCCAGGAGGAAACTACATTTACACCTCACTCCCTTGAAGTTACTAAATGTGCACACACTAGCTCCAACTGCAAAAAACAAAAACACTGCTAAAATGTTTTTTTTTTTCATCCAAGCAGATCACTGAAGAGATAAAATGGGAATAATGCTCCAGTAAAAACTGAAGTTTCTGAGAAAATTAACCTTGACTGTTAAAATGAGAGGAAAGAAAGGAAAAAAAAGGGTGCCTTCTAAGAGTTGTTACAGCAGCCACTGGCAGTGTTTTCTACCGTCAGGGAGTGTGGGTGAATACCAGAAGCAGTCCCAGAAGTGAGGAAAGGGTCTCCGGAGAGTCACAGTGCCAGCTATTTCTGAGAAGTGTACCCAATGGCAGAAAGCGAAAATTCCCGACTCTTACTGGCAGAGTTTGGATTATGATAGTCTCAGAACCACAAATGGTTATATTTGTCTATGACAATGCTCACGGGGAATCAAAGGTTTTCAGAGATCAAGCAGAGAAGGTGGTGTGTGGGGGTGTAGTCAAGGGAAGGTATGAATGATGCTCATAGATACTCGTTTTCCAAGAGAAAGCAGTAAAGGTGAAGAGTTAATACACTTGTTTTTCATCTTACTCCGACAGAAGACCAGATGTAATCTTCCTAAAGGGTGACTTCCCAAAGTATCCTGATAACTGTAGGGTGGAGAGGAAGCAAGTTGCACCCTGTTACAAATAAATGAAAAACCAGAAGGTGACAGACAATACTAAGCACACTCCCACCCTTACTCAAACACAAAGGCAGAGGAAAAGTTCATGCAATCTGCCAAGAGATTATTTTTTGGGAAAACAAGCCTGCGTGCGCACACACACACACAGCAGCAGCAGGATGAGCGCAGAAAATTCTTCTATTCTCCGAAGTACTTAGATTAAATAAACTTCGATTAGTTAACCTATGTTGGGACAGTTTTAGAAGGGAGCTGCTTGTCATGAATTGATGAAAAGGCCAACATACAAACAGGGAGGGAGGAAATGAAAGGAATATCAAACATTATTTAACACTGTGTAACCTCCCTACCAAGTTTGCATTTGTCTCCAGAATGGAAAACTACTAATGTGTTTCTGGTGTAGCTTTTATTTTTTTCTTATTTTTTTTGTTTTCTTTTTATTTTTCTTCAGTATGTTGAGTCTGAGAAAGATCTATCCCCATCAGGTAGGGCACTCTTTCATATGGGCCTTGCAAACAAAGGAGACCAACTGGGGAACTCAAGCCTGGAGCCATGTGTCAAAAAAATTTGCAGCCCCTAAAGCATCAGGTTACACAAGAGGGCTGTGGGTGGGGCAGAGGGGATGCACAAAAATGGAGAGAGGCAGTTTCTGTCCTACAGGAGCTCTGGATCTCCAAGGGGAAGGAAAGAGGCCGTGTGGCCTGTTTTCATGACTTTTCAGTCACTATTCATGACTTTATGCTACTTAAATGCTCACATGAAACTCAAACAGGGTTGGGTCTGATGACCTCTACAAGACATGGGGGTGGGGGGGGTTGGGGGGGCTTTGGGGACTAGGTTCTAATTCTGACTCTATCATTGGCTGGACATGTGATCTTACAGGGTGGGAGTGGTCCCTTGTCAAATGAAGAAATCATACGAAGGGGCAGATCTCTGTAAAATGGGATAATTAAATGTGATCAGCATTTTCATAAGCATTTTCTGGTTAAATAAATTTAGAAAAACTTCCCTTCCCTGATTCCCATAGTACCAGCCGGACTCTTACTACATTTAGTGTATCAAAGGTTCCCAAAGTCCTGCTGTAAAGGATTCTTTTAAATTTGGCATTTCCCAAACTTATTTTCTGAAAAACCATCAGCTGACATTTGCAAACCCTGCTTTGGAAAATGCTGATCTCTCCGGTCCTCCTGCCTTTAGAATGCTACTGTCCTTAGCGGCTGTTTTTCCTTATGGGTGCCATCACTACTTTCCTCTTTTGCACTGTGCAGTTAGCCTTTCGTCCAGTCTGTTGGGCTGAACCTAATGTGCTCTCTCTGGCTTTACTTTTCATGACTTTGTGCTACTTAAATGCTCACATGAAACTCAAACAGGGTTGGGTCCAATGACCTCTACAAGCTGTACAAACCCCGAGATTTTAGGATTCTTTGTATATTATCACAAACATCCACCGAAGACCCAAACAGGATGTTTATAACTGAGGCTGTTCCCATCACAGCAGTCGGGTTTACTAAATGAGAACTTTGAGATGAAATTCTATAGCCTGCCATTCTGTACATGGCTCTAAACTCAATACTGTATTTCCTTGCAACTTCCTTTCCTCTTGACCAATGCAAAAGGAGAATATACAGGGACACAGTGTGGGTTGTACGGGCTCCCTAGACCCAGCGTAGAAGTGACAGAGTTAAGAATCCAGTGGCAGTGCTTCTTGCCAAATCTGCTCTTTGCAGGTGCAATGAAAGGCTTATCATGTAAATAAATTCTTACAAAACATTAGGAAACTATACATATTGACCATACCTAATCATAAAGATATTCAGTGCATGTATTTCAAATCCAGGCAGAGTACAATCCAATTCCTGGCAGAGATGTGAGGCCCAGGGACGACAGAATACTGATAGACAACTTGAGAATATCCACGGAAGTCAACCAGCCAACACTCACAGTTTAGTAAAATTCTAGTTCTTTCTCTAGTGCAGGATTACTATATCCTCTTTCGTGCTGTCTTGACCCTTCTTCAATGTCATGCATTTCTTCTTTAGCCCTATTTCTATGCCAACAAGATTGCTGAAAAATACTTTTATGATGGGGCGCCTGGGTGGCTCAGTCAGAAGAGCATGTAACTCTTGTTGCTCTTGGTGTTGTGAGTTCGAGCACCAGGTTGGGTATGGGGATTACTTAAGGAAACTTAAAAGAATATTAAAAGAAACACTTTTTTGATACACTACATTTAGTTAACATACACTCGTTAACTTTCTCAATTACCCAAATGTAGTAGCTGAGAAGACAGAAATATTAACCAAACTAATTAACAAGAGAGCCATTTGACTGCTTTTCCTCCACTGCAGGCCTTACAGTGAAATCTCTAGGTCTGGTCCGCTCTACTTTAAGGGGCTCAGGTGCCATTACTGCAACCTGAGCAGGACACCACTGCTTTTCCCAGTCTACTCTTCAGGGCACTGCAAAGTGGGGGTATGGTGTGTGAAATGCCTGCAGACTAGGATACTTCGGCCCCCAATGAGGAAACAAGAGAAGAGAAGAGAATGATGACGAAGGCTCACACGTCACTGTCTGAAGGCTTCAACAGAACATGTGCAGTGTGAGAATTTCCAAAGGCTGAGGATGCTATTCAATAGAAAGAAGTAAAAGATTCTTACCGTTTGCTTCATATATAAAGGGATAGTTCCAGTACATTCTCTAATTATGTTCTATAATACAGTAATGATGGATTGGAACACAAGCATAATTACTGCTGAAAATAAAGTTATGAACCAATAAAAAAAGGCTTTAGCAAAAGCTCGTTTCAAAGTAAAAATAAGGTAAGTTTTAATCCAAAACATTCTGCTTATTCTAAGTTTTGATAATTCCTGGGACCCTAACTGGGTTAAAACTGAATGATCTGACAAGTACTCAGAAGAATCATCATAGCATGTACACAAAATAGAGAATAAAATTTTAATGGTATCAAAAACAGAACTTTTTGGCCAATTTAGTACTTGCTGGAATAAAGTGGCAAAATGTTACTCAGTAACGGACTTAGCTTCTAAATCAAGCTGGAATTACACATACTCTGTATATTACTTGAGTATATACAAGTACATTCCATGATAACATGCAGGGACATGGAAACAAGAAGAGTACTATCAAATCAAGATTACCATCTCTATTGATGAAATAATGAATTAAAATCAAAACACCTGTTGAGTAATCCAGAATACCTCACTTTGCCAAGGGGGTTTTAAATGTTGCTCTTTTCAAGAATTCAAATAAACTCCATATGGTTAAATTTGATTTTGTTTTCTCAACATGAAAAATGAGAAGCAGACAATATGCTATAGCTATGGGCATATTTTTTTTTCCCCACTCAGTAGCAAATTAAAGGGTTTGATAGACTTTACTCTTCTCAGGTAAAAACGGCTCTTCACATTCTAGTGGTTAAGAATGAAACCCTTAAAGCTCCTAGACATTTGAGTGTCACACCACCTACAGCAACATATGCTCAAGTACCTTTAAGATACAGTCATATGAGACAGGAGTTTAATTTTCCTGAGAACTAAATTAGACTTATGAAATAAAACAGGGTATGAAAATGACCTGAGTTCATAGGAATCTCTCAATTCAAAAGAGATTGCTTCAGCTTTGCTAAGATTTCATCAAAAGCCTTCTATAGCAAGCACTTCTTGGGGAGTCACATATTTGGTTATGGAGCCTTGGGATCTTTCTAAGCACTAAGAAGAAGTGCTTTCTGTTGTGCAAATTCAGTGAAGGGCCAGAACAGATGAGAGGACGGACGGTGCTGCAGGAAAACCTACAGGTGAGCGTATGGATTCCACTAGTTTGTAAAGAAAGGAGTAGGTGAGATATACAACTGATCCAACTTTGCTCCCAGTCTGACAACCATTACTGGGCCGCTAAGAAAATCCTAAGATTTTAGGATTCGCTAAGATAAGCGAACACAGCACCTTAAGTGGAACCTAGCAGAAGCCACTGAGAAGTGAGGGTTGGTCGGGGTAGAGATGGTCCCCTCTGAGTAACTCTCCTCTGCATGTGAGAACCCCAGAACATATTTGAAAAGTACGGTAAAATACTGGCTTCACAGTCTCTTCTCCAAATTATGCATTGCAACTTCTGTGATTATTATTGTTTGCATACTACTAAGAGGTCACATGTGAATTACTAGTCACTGAACAGCATATAAAAGAATATAGTTTAGCCTCAATCTGAGCTCTTCCGTTTGCTCTGTAATCTAATTCAAGGCACTTTAAAATGTTTTGGTGCCTTAGTGTATTAACACGTAACATGAGAAAAACACTCATTTACTCACCTCAAGGAGCTACCACACAGATGACTGAACCTTAAAGCACTTTGAGCTCCTCAGATGAAAAGCACTGTGGAGGCAATCACAGCAGAGGAAAACTCTTCCAGTGCCTTGGAATCCTGATCTATGTGCCTTGTGTCTCAACAGGGTTTTCTTAAAACACTTCACATGTAAAATGTGTTAGTAGCACTCCATCCCTTATATATGTTAATTGTTTGGCACACAGATGTTTATATATTTAAAATAGTTGTAGTACTCACTACTCCAAAGTTGTTGACTAATTGTCCAATAAAGTTAATGAAATGTAGCCACGATGGGAGTACTCCGTGTCAAATTTAGAAAACTTTAGCTTTCACTGAGGTACATGTGACATAATAGAAAGTTCATTTCTTTCAAAATAACTAGTGTTAATTATGTGAAACCACAAGTTTTTAATGAAAAAAATACTGAAAGTATGCCACAGTGTCTATATTTTCATCTGAAGAGTACAAAGATGGAGTTTTAAGGGAAAAAGGGACTTAATGCTATAGAAAACAAAGGTGGTTCTTAAATTGTTCAAAGGAAACATTTTTAAAATGTCATGTTTCATATATTGAAATAAAGCCGTTAGAGGTAATAAATTATAAATACAGTAGTTCAAACATTGTTTCTTTCTTAGCATTAATTTTTCTAAGCAAGTTAAAGTCAAAACACTTGAAATCTGTTATCCTCTTGTTTCAAAGGAACTGTGGGAAAAAGAAGCTTTCATGGAAATCTACAACAGTGATAACACCTGTGATCTTTACATAGACTACACTGGACATAGGCCATTTCAGATTTACAACATATTTTGGTTAATACATTAGATTCAATTCATTAATATGCCTTTATATTTGGGAGAACTCAGATTGTGATTTATAACCTCACAGTTTACCTAAACTCAATTCCAGGTCGTGCTTGATTTTCGGCAGGGGGTTCTGTCAGACTCATAATTAAAATGATGAAAACTGTAAATAATTTCTTTCAGACTGAAAAAATATTTTTGTTTTTTAAATAAAGTGCTTTTAAATTCAAATGTTTCTTGCCCTAAACAAAACTGAAACACACTTAAACCTGAAATCTTCGTATCTTGACACACATATTTTAACAGAAAGAAATCAGTTTTGGGCCATTAATGTCCTTCAAGAGTTCAGATTGGATCTAAATTGGGTTTTGCATTATTGTCGTGCTCGTGTTTGTACATGAAGGTTAAAAGAAAGAGGGCAACATCCAAGGACGACCAATAGGCAGTATGGGATGTAACAGCTGACCAGTAGCGGCTTTCCACAAGTCCCTCTCTGAGTTCAAAATCAATTCTGTGATCCAATTCCACTGAAAAGAAAAAAAAAAAAAATCAAACAAAGGAAGAAGTATTATAATATGTTCTATGTAGACTTCACCTAGAGTAGAGAATAAAAATTTAGCTAATAGAAGTGATTATCTTAATAATTATCTTTTTTTTTTCCCCTTTAGTGACTTTCCACTCCAAGCTTATGGGGGAAAAAAACCCCAAAAAACACAACACCCAAAACAGCCTCAATAGCTCAGGATTCTATTTGGTGGAGTCCTTTCTTTTGTATACTCAGGTCAGTATGGGATAATAAAAGAATACAACAAAAAGATTTACTCGATATCACAGAGTATATTTGGAGTAAAGAAACTGGGCTCAAATCTTAGACTTCCCATTTACTTTTAGTTCCTAATTTGTAAAACAAGGAAAACAGCCCTCCTGCAAAATTGGGGGCCAGGCTTATGTGCCATAATGTCTGTGGGGGTGCACAGGTCACTCAAAGTCTCCTTGCCTGGGGAGGCCTGGTCCATCACCTCGCTCAGTGGTGACTTATTGCAGTCCCAGACTCCCCACTTGGCTGCCATCACACTGCCTGGTCCCCATGCAGTCAGCAGGGCCTCACGTGCACCAGGGACATACAAGTGCTCACTAAATGTATGATTCAATAAAGAATGCATTGGGTGGCTGGGACAGTTAGATCGGGAGGAACAGTGGTGATCCTTGGGAGGAACAGTGGTGATCCTTGGGAGGAAGGACTTCATTTTTAACAGGGCTGTCCTCAAACAAATCAGTGAATTCAATTAAGTCTTTTTCTAAAACCCACAGAAAGTTCTTGCAATACTTGTTAGAGAAAAATCAAGGCAAAAAGAGAATTACAAAGGATTCATTTAATACGTCCTTAGAGGTAAAACACTTAGAAAAACAATACTTCGATTTAGGAACTCCTTTAAAACTGTCACTGAGCTGTAGGATATTTTGAAGGAACGCTCTTAGAAACCAAAAACACTCAAATTGTTGTTCAGAGTGCCAGAAGATGTGGAAAGTAAAAGGTGGCAAAAATAAAGGAGGCTGGAACAAAAGTTGGGTTTGCTTTCCACTGAATTTAATAATTGCACATAGAAAATCCTATCACTCAAGAGAATGCTTTGATATAAATGTTTAGCTAATGCTTATTTTAAAATAGGTATTTAAAAATGCATATAGTTGTTGCTTTTCTATTCAACTATGCTTTTCTGACAAGGAAAGTCCATGGATCTATCTATATGTTTTCAGATAAGAGTAGCCTTAAGCAGCATAAATACCAATTAGGTTATAAAACACTTGTAAAATATATTGACACATGGGGCGCCTGGGTGGCCCAGTGGGTTAAAGCCTCTGCCTTCTGCTCAGGTCGTGATCCCACGGTCCAGGGATTGAGCCCCACATCGGGCTCTCTGCTCAGCAGGGAGCCTGTTTCCTCCTCTCTCTCTGCCTACTTGTGATCTCTGTCTGTCCAATAAGTAAATAAAATCTTTAAAAAAATATATATATATATATAAATTGACACAGGCCTTTTACAATTTTTTTTTTTTTAAAGATTTTATTTATTTATTTGACAGAGAGAAATCACAAGAGAGGCAGGCAGAGAGAGAGAGAGAGGAAGGGAAGCAGGCTCTCCGCTGAGCAGAGAGCCCGATGTGGGACTCGATCCCAGGACCCTGAGATCTTGACCTGAGCTGAAGGCAGCGGCTTAAACTGCCATTTTTCTCATTTAAATTACAATAAGCTAATCCACAATACATCAGAAATAGCTGAAATCTATATGTGGAACTGTGGGGTAGTAATGTCTGGATCTTTTGTCTTTTGTATTCCATGGGACATTTGAGCTTGATTTGTAGGCACATTCTGGCACAACAGACAGGAAGATGAAAAAAGAAGGAAACTGGAATTCTCAAGCATATGAAGAGAAGTCATATTGGAGTTAGTTATAAAGAAAAGAGGAGAAATAAGAGGAAAAACAGAAGAGATGAGAAAAATACACATAAATATCGGCGAGGACCACCAAATTAAAATTTCTACTTTAAAATGCCACTGTTGAATGTCTTCCTAGTCTAAGAGTCTTAAGTTGAATTGTTATTTTAGAATCAAAGAAAGGGAAATTTTTTCCGTTATAGCAAGTAGTATTTGGCTTTGATTTTGTGTCCCTAACATTTATTCTTAAATGCTTTACATTCGTGAAACACTGCCTTTCATTTCACTCAAAAGCTGTATTTAATTATCACCTGTTATAGTCCTTGCCATGCTTATCACCTACAGGGACTCTGTCTCCCTTGCTATTTATCTGTAGGTTGTCTTCATCAAAATGCGAATAAGTTAGCCGCCCTCTACCTGATGAATTGGTTTTAGTATCTCATTTTCCTTAAAAGGTTTACAACAGGCAGTCTAGCTGCTAGTGCTGCTAACTTCACATATGTTGGTTCTGCAGATGGAGAGATGGGAGTTAGGTGGGCTCAGGTCTCATCTTCTCTCTCCCTTTTACACAGATCTCAGAATTTCCAAGGGAGCAAGGGTCTAGATGGCAGTACCATTCTTCATGTGCTATGAGATGTAGTCTTGGCCAAAGCAGGCCCAAATCTATATGGGACTGCCTTGGATCTACTGTCTCATGATTAGCATATCAAAAATGGGTGGCACAACACAGCTCGTAGTTTTTTCCTAGTTTCTCTCACCGAATTAGGTCAAAGAGAAAGGAAAACATAAAATCATCACTTTGTTCTTTCTTCTCTCTTTTGAGAGCCTAAGGACTAGAATACCTTGATCCACAAAGAAAAGACAGAGATCCTGAAAAACTGAAGAGAAGTAAAACTGAGAAAAAGACTGTTAAGATTTTAACAATCCTTAGCAGTTTGCTTCTATTGCTTGAAAACGTGGATTTGTTTTTCTTCGGGGGAGTCTTGCATACAGCCCTGTTTCTCTTCCTTTCCCCCAAAGTGAATGTCTGCAGTTCATGAAGTATGGAAGTAAAGTGTCATCAGTACTGTGTTTTCATCAGAGAATTCTCTGCACAAGTCTTGTCCACATGGATGTAGAATTAAAAAATATGTGTGAACAGAAAGAGAGCATCTTAGTATTAAAATGTATACTAATTGGACAGGTTTCTACTGTTTTAAATGGAAACATCTTAACTTCCCTGGAGAGAATTCTTCAAAAACTTAACAGTTATCTTGGGGCACCTGGATGACTTAGTTAAGTGTCTGACTCTTGGTTTCAGCTCAGGTCATCATTTCAGGGTCATGAGACTGAGCCCTAAATCGGCCCCTGCGCTCAGCAGGGAGTTGGCTTGGGATCTCCCTCTTCCTCTTCCTCTCCCCTCCCCCCTCTCTCTCTCAAATAAATAAATCTTAAAAAAAGTTATCTTATTTGTAAGTAGTAATTATGCAGTCATAACTGAATGATTTTTGGTTACAGGCAGACACCAAGAAAAATACTAGTAAAGGAAACTTTTTTCAAATGACTGGCAAAAGATTCTTTCATAGAAAGATTATGCTGAGTTCTTGTTGGTAAATTATGCCTTCTTATTTTTGTGCTGCTGCAGTGCAGCTAGCTGTACATTTCATGTGGTTAGGTGTCTGACATTCAAGGAATATTTACATTTTGAGAACTGTTATAATTTCAAATATACTTAAGAATATTCTCCAACTGTCCTTTTTTGAAAAAAGAAAAACAAAACACTCTAAAATGAGCTTTATAGGGGCGCCTGGGTGGCTCAGTGGGTTAAGCCTCTGCCTTCAGCTCAGGTCTTGAGGGTCCTGGAATGGAGCCCTGCATCGGGCTCTCTGCTCAGCAGGGAGCCTGCTTCCACCTCTCTCTATGCCTCTCAGCCTACTTGTGATCTCTGTCAAATAAATAAATAAAATCTTTTAAAAAAATGAGCCTTATAATTAGTTTTCATATCTGCCAAAATAATTTCCCAACACTAATCTATCCTGAAAAATACCTCATGTTTGATAACAAATGGGCTTTACTGGTAAATATAGGCTCTATGGGTAAATTTTGATTACAAAAAACTCCACAAGATGGCCAGATTTGTTGGACCATTTATAATCTTTTTTTTTTTTTTTTAAGATTTTATTTATTTATTTGACAGAGAGAGAGATCACAAGTAGGCAGAGAGGCAGGCAGAGAGAGAGGAGGAAGCAGGCTCGCTGCGGAGCAGAGAACCCGATGCGGGGCTCGATCCCAGGACCCTGAGATCATGACCTAAGCCGAAGGCAGCGGCTTAATCCACTGAGCCACCCAGGCGCCTAATCTTTTTTTTTTTTTTAAAGATTTATTTATTTGACAGAGATATCACAAGTAGGACGAGAGGCAGGCAGAGAGAGGGGGAAACAGGATCCCTGTCGAGCAGAGAACCCGATGAAGGGCTTGATCCCAGGACCCTGGGATCCTGACCTGAGCCGAAGGCAGAGGCTTTAACCCACTGAGCCACCCAGGCACCCCTACAATCTGGTTTAAGAAACTTTTCCAATAGTATTTAGAGCTCTTTCCTTCCCTTCAGCTCTCTTCTGGTTCTCGCTATACCCTGTGCTTTGTTTATGTGGTTTCTCCTCCTGAAACATCTTTTCACCTCTGCATGTCCAAATCCTACTTCCACAGAGCCTTTTATGATTTTCCAGGTGAAGGCATTTTCTCTTTCCCTAGAACTGACAGAGTCTTTACCTGTATCTTTGTTATGTGGCTCACCATAGTCTACCATATACTATAATTATTCATGTGGTTATCTACCTCCCTACTAGAATAAATATTCTCTAGAAAATAGTTAATTTCCACAACAGCATTTAACATCTTTGTGGGCAGTACTGAAGTCTGTTTCATTTTGGTATCTTTTCTAGTGACGAGCTTGGTACCCAGGCTCATGGCAAACCTTTAACAAGCAATTGTTAAACGAAAAAAAGCAGAGGAAGAGAAACGGAAGCCATACACATATTACCATTTGAATCAGTTTGGTGTAGTTAAGATTAGTGGTCTAGTTGCCTAAGATAGCGGGGATGGCTTTAAGATTGTAGATATAAGGGTTACTTGAATGCAGGATAAATGAATGGATTAATATTCCTTCATCTAATTAAATATGCAAAAACCACAAGTCAAATAATTTCTTCATGAGCAGGGGCAAGAGACAGCACTTATGTAAGATCATTCCTTGAGGGAAATTCATGAAATTACATCAACACAAACTGTTGCTAGGGAGCAAAAAAACCCCAAATCAGTCTGTTATATTAAAATACTGTTTTGGAATTTTTATCAAGAAAGAGGTTTTTTTTTTCTTTGAAAATAGAAAAAAAAAAAGGATGGGATATTAGCAATTAAATAGAGAAGTTGTAAAATTAGATGCGGTTAAAAATCAAAGGAAAAACCTCCAACATTATTTTCTGTTAAAGTCAAATCCAATATCAAAAAAAAAGAAGAAGAAAAAGAAAAAGGAAAGAGAGAGGAGCTGTGGAAATAGGAATGAAAGTTAATGATAAAAGTGATTTTAAACTCAGATTAATCCTTAGTGATACATCTAGAATCGGCTGTAAATTAAGAGACTGAAAATATCTCCTACATTATAAAATACTAATTTTTAAAAGCAACCTGACCCCTCTTACAGATGATTAAGTATTTGTGTTGAAACCACATACCAGCAGCAATGGCACACCTCCAGCCCTAAGGGATGATGTTACTGACACCTGAAATAATTGGGAATGATTATATTTCTTATACTGTGAAACCTTTCTATATCTAAATGTCTTGCATGAAAAGAACAGTGAACCTTTTTGAAGCCTTTAGGACAATAAAGAAGGAAAATGGCCTAATGCTTTTCTTCCCTCTCTATAAGTTTCCTTCTTTGTAGAAACATACAGAGTATCATTTTAGCACATTAAGTGGCTAATCACTTTGGTTTCAGGACACTGCTACTTAAGAATAGAAAATACATATAAAATAGTCTACAATGGTGACATTCAAGCTGATCTCATAGAAGAAGTGATACATAGTATTCTGAATGCTATTCCTGACATATACCATACCGAGGGTATTATCTTTATTCTGCATTACATTTTCCGGAAAAAGAAGTTGTGGGAGATTAAAGAACGATTCCTGAAGTCTGAAATCTGTGAAAAAAAAAACACAAGATGCTGTAAAGTGTTGGCTGATGGTTACAAAGGGCCTTCAGTGATGTAGTGGCCAAAAGTTAGAATACTATTCCCAAATATGCTGATTAAAGCTAGCATACATAAAGAAGTACACACTTTGGTTTTTATGAAGAGCTCTTTCATGGAAAATGTAAGTGTAATTAACTTTGAAATACAATGTCATAATCTGTTAATACCCAGATATCCCCCAAAATTATAGCTCATATAAGTTCTAATGTAGAGGCAAAACGTGCTAAAAGAAACTTTTTTTTTCCATAATATGTTAAAAACACAGGGGAGTGCAAGAAATGGAATCATAAAACCACTGTATATAAACCTGGAATTTTCAAAAGAAATGAAGAATAACTATCTTAGATGCTTCAACTTCATGACAATAAAGTGGTTTCAACAGACAACAACACATACTCTTCAAAGACAGAAACCCTAATTGATTCATGAATTCAGTTTGTGTCCATCTTACCCTCAAAAAGCAAGAGAATCAAAGAGTCCATAGCTTCAGAATAAAGGTTATCAAGAACTGAGGCAATCAATGTAAGCAGAAAGAAGGAAGCAAGCCAGAATCACCCAATCACAATGACCAAATTCCAGAAAGAAGATTTAAGGAAGAAAAGCTTTATGATTTGCAAGATAGAGCAAGTATGACATAAGGAATGTCGAAATCTGGATTATATAGAAAAGTGCATTATTGAAGCGAGTCTAAGAATTAGTAAGGCAAATCTTGGGAATTTGGTTTAAAAGGTGGAATTCTGTAATAGTTTAATTACATAAATGTCTAGAGATAAACAATGTTAACTAAGAGTCATGATTAGCTCAAATTTGGTGGAATCTACAGTCCACAAGGAATTTACCATTAGGACCAATGAAGAATTTATTTGCAAGAATAATAGAAAGTGTATTGTTATCAAAATGTAATGATGCAATATAGCTAAGCATCTAACTGTTGTCCTGAAAGAAGAAACAGGTTTCTCTATCATTAATTTTGAAATTACTATGTTAAATAGTAAAAAGACCTAAAAAACAGCTTTCGTCCCTCAGATCCTACAGATTCTCTCTTTATGTTTTCATTACCCTTTCTCGGGGCATTAACATTACAAGGAATTGTGACTTTAAACTTGCCATCTTACACAATTCTTTGAAAATATTTTTCCTCAGAAGTTTAGAGTTTTGACCTCTGCATGTTACAACAGAATTCTGTTTTTTTTATAGTCACATTCCTGATACTAAGTAGAAATGAAATCTTCAATCACCAACAGTATAGGAACTTATGTAAGAAACTAAAAAAATGAAGTCTATACAAATATCAAAGTCTAAAATGAGTTCTCTACACACTGTTCAAAAGGCTTACAATTATAAAATTTTCAGTACTCAAGAGTATGACAGAAATAGGATTAAGGTTAAGAAAAATGCTACTGGTCCAAACTGGAATGTCCAACTTGGGAACATCCAGGGTAATTCCTTTTGTAGTGGGGTTGACTGTAGAGAAAGATCCAGCCTCTAGGACTGCCACGCCTGAGCTTCCTTTTTAAGCACATTTTATGGATGATAATGGATGCTGGTCATTTGAAAATTTAGAGAGCAGACACAGCAAGAAAATAAGGTTACAAGTATCTGAAATAAAATCTGCTTTAACATTTATTGAGAAAGGAAGGAAAGTTTCTGTTTGCTATATAGTCACAAAAAGCAGCTGGTTTGAGAATCCGTATTTCCTTACGTGAATCAATAGAAAAATAGGACTCATTAGCCTTATTTTAATGGACACTTAAAAATAAGGTTCAAATTTAGATGCTTGGAATTAAATATATACTAAATGTATAGGAGTTTCACAACTATTCAAGATTTTAAACCTTAGAAATCTACCAGAAAAAAATAAGTCCAGCTTAACTATCCATTCATTCCCTCACTTCTTGAATATCTACTTTTGTTAGGCAGCTGAAATAGGAGTGAAAGCCATACAATGGATCCAATACAATAATATAAGCTTGAAAGTCTTATAATTTGGCTGGATGAAGGGGACGGTGGAATTAGCAGCAGGATGGGTTTGGCATAGTAGCTTTTAAAAAGTATCAAGAATATATACAGCATAGGTTTGAAGCACTTACATGAATTTTTAAGGTCATATTTAAAAAAATCTACTTTATAAAAACCAGGGGGTGCTCATTCCAAAGAAATCTGTTATATACCCGGCCCTGATTATTACTGTTCTTAACTATTAATTCACCAATGCAGAGAGTAAAACTGCATTTACCTGGGAATTATACTTAAAAATATAATCAAAGTATTTTTTCTTTAAAAGCAAACTTAGGCTTTAGATTTTAGAGTTGACTGCTCCTGTCAGTATCTTAATCCTCTCTGCCCTCAAGTTGTAAGAGATATGGTATAAACATAAGGAAAAAAGAGTATGAACTAACATGCAGAATCCAGAAAGCCAGAACTGCTGTGTGGAAGGGTCTGCGTTGCTACAGTGGTTGTGGGGAGCGAGGCAACTGGTTTCTTCTCATCTTCTATTGAGTCTTTCGATGCCTCAGACGCCTGTGATGTAGATGAACGTCCAAATCTTGAAAACAACATTCCTCCAAGGCCCTTTCCAATGCTAGCGGCCCCTGCATTTCACAAAACAGGGCAGTCAGCCTGCTGAATTACACCACATACCAAGCTAAAGAACACCAGCCACAGTTACAGCCAACTGGCAGAGGAATCAAGCCCTAGTCATATTTTTCCAGGGTGGGAACATAGGAAAACTGCAATTTATATTGTTGGTTTCTAAGTAAAAATGGTGTTGAACAGAATGAGAGTTGTACAAACGGTAGGAATAGAGCTTACCAAAAATGGAACAAAGATTCTATTTTATTCAAGTGTTCATTGTTTATTAAAGTATTTGGTAAGATTAAAAACTTTAATAACAGAACCATGCCATCAACATGGGTCTATATTTACTACTGATATGCTTTACTACTGAAATTAAGTGAATATTTTACAAAAAGCTATCATAAATAATCTGTATGACAAAGTGAAATATCAATGAAAAGCCTATTTACAGTGCCATCTTGTGGCATTTTATATTAAGAAAACCCAGAACCAACGGACTAATTCAAGTGACACATAATTGAGCTCCAGCTCTACACCAACAAACACTGTGGCTGGTGATCCTTTAAAGAGAAATTAAATAACCTGTTGCCCCCAGGATGGACACGGTTTGAGAGGCACGAATTAGAGAATGGGTTGGCAGGGGCACCCTTAGAACTCACGTATTCCCTCATTTTACAGACGAAGCAGACCATTAAAAATGATGTGACTTGGGGAGCCTGGGTGGCTCAGTGGGTTAAAGCCTCTGACTTTGGCTCAGGTCATGATCTCAGGGTACTGGGATTGAGCCCCACATAGGGCTCTCTGCTCCATGGGGAGCCTGCTTCCTCCTCTCTCTCTCTGCCTGCCTCTCTGCCTACTTGTGAACTCTGTCAAATAAATAAAATCTTAAAAAAAAAAAAAAAAAAAAAAAAAAAAAGATGTGACTTGGGCGCCTGGGTGGCTCAGTTGGTTAAGCAATTGTCTTTGGCTCAGGTCGTGATCGTGGAGGACCGGGATTCAGTCACGCATTGGGCTTCCAGCTCTGCAGGGAGTCTGCTTCTCCCTCTGACCCTCTCCTCTCTCACGCTCTATCACTCTCTCTCTAAAAAAAAAAAAATGATGTGACTTACCCAAGATCTCACAGTAGGTGGCCAGGCCAAGATTAAAATGAGGGCCTTGATTCCCAGACCTTCTCTTGACTCTCCATCTACCTCATAGTCTAAAACTACAAGATCTGATTTAATTAGAGAGCCTTTAGGGCTTTTGGCTCACAATATGAACAGTAAGAGGGTAGTTAATTCTAAACACAGGGATTAAATATTGGATGTTTTATAATACATAAAATATCTTCAAGAACTCCAAATTTAATACCTATCGAAGAAAGTGCTTATATTTACTAATAAGAAATACTTATAAGAAATTACCTAATATACTTGCTTTGCCTATATTTGTTATAGATTCCCCATAGTGCCGGCGGGACAAGACTGGTGAGGTCACAGGGCTTGGTACTGTTGAAATGCCTTCATTCTCTGAAATTGAGGTAGGTTCTTTTGCTGGGTGGAGAAAGCTTGGCTTCATATACTCATAAGGTAGAGGATTGGAAGTATTATACCAGTGGATCTGGACAGGTGAAATGTTGCTGTAGTGTTTCAGTATTAATGGTTCTAATCTATAAGCCTTGAATTTAAAAAAATTCAAAGAAACACAACATTAAGGCACAATGTTTGGATTTTACTAAACTGTTTATTCTTACTCTATTGCATGCTCAGCAGATCTTAGGGAATTAAAAAAACAACAACCCTGGTATTTCTAACATGCATTCCTCTTTGTTTACTGTTAATAATATGTAATTGGTCTAATTATATATCTTTAATGATGAGATTATTAAAAAACCAATTAGCACTGGTCTAACAGTGCCCATTAATTTGTTTTTTAGAGAAACAGATTCATTTTATGATGTTCTGATATCATCTAACAATTAGATTTATGTTAGTCTCACCAACACAGCTGAAGCAATAAACAGTAAACTAGAACACAATAAATAGGGTCAATCTGTAATATAATCTTATAATCTATATATAAATATAGATTTATATTTATCTATAATATGTATCTATAAATCTATAAATATAATCTATAATATAATCTTAGGAGCTCTTAGTAAGTTCTAAATTTTCAAAAAGATTAACATAGATGCTGATACAAGACCATTTGTCTAATGTGAAGAAGGGATGATAGAGCAGAAAGGCAATGAATGGATTTGGCCAATTAGAATTAGAATTCCCCATGTACACATTCTGGCCTCTGTTGTTTATTAACTATGTAACACCTGCCAAGTTGTAAGGTCTCAGAGATACCATTTCCTGAGCTATAGGAAGGAGATTAACTTTCCCTACCTCACAAGGATGTTGGGAAGAACAGATAATGTTTGTAAATACTGCCTAGCACAGATCTAACATAAACGTTGTTTAAAAAACATTACTTAAAAAAATCACAGGAATGAATAAATGAATAATATAAAATGAATAATAAAAATAACTTAAAATAATACAATGACTTTGGAGCACCCTTTTATAATATAACAAAGTTAAGATTATATCCAGAACAGAGTATACAATGAAAACTCAGAGTTCCCCTATGAACTCAAGTTCACGTTCAAGTTGTAAGGCAATGAGTAAAATCAATGTATATTAATGAAATACTTAATGTCTAGCTGGGGGTTTTCACACATGTTTTACTTAATACTAACAACCTTATGAGGTAAAATATTATCATCTGCATCCTAAGGATAACGAAGAGTCTCAGGAGAGACTTGGGCAAGATTGTGCAGTCTGTATTTTAATGTAATACTAGTTTCCAACTCAAGTGAAATTTATTTCATAGTGTTTTTGATTCTTTAACATATAGGACATTTTCTAAAACTCTTGTATTTAATCAATGCTATATTTACTTGGTACTACCTAAAGATCTTTTAGAAGACAAAGCTATTTTTCTGAGAATGAATGCTATTTTAAAATGGTTTGTTTTACATTTAGTTATACCTAGCCTTGTCCCCAAAAGGATTTAAGGAAGCATTTTTCTCATCTATAATCTTACTTGGTATTAAATGGTCTAGCTGGATGCAAGATCACTGGAGTGTTTACAGTAAAAAATTATTCACAGTACAAATATAACAGAAAAACCTCAAATTTTATAATCTCATCAGGCTAAAATAACTTCATTTCTTTATTCATGATTAACAGAATATTCAAGTATTTTCATTTCTAAGGTGACCTACTAGACACATTTCAATATTGAAGCATGCTTTAGAGAAAGAAAACCTTAGAGTGGGGTTTTAAAATTTATGCTCGTTGAGTTACTGGTATCACAACTGATAATGGCTTGACAGTCGAGAAGACTCCTGTTCCAGGAATTAATTGTCCAGAGATAGTATTTTTCATTATGCTCTTACACTATAACATAAACACATCATCTCTAAGGTATTTTCTGAGCCCTAAATTAACCAAAATACAAACGTCTTAAAAATATGAATCTATGAAAATATAATCAGATAAATGAATTCATTTCTCATTAGTTCAGTTGTACCTTGCAATATTTCTTAAAAGGTCTTTAAGAATGATTTAATATTGAGAGGAAAAACATCTACAACTGCAACTCACCACTGGATCTGTTGGATGAAAAATATTTAGTAACCGGTTACAAATTTCTCTGGGCAAAATATGGTCTTGACTTCCAGTGTTTCCTGGGCGGATGCCACGCAATGCCAAGAAAACTGCTAGTGGGGATCCCATGCAGAAGAAATTCTCAACCTAAAATGATAGTTATCTTAAATTTTAAAACCAGTGTAGGGTTTTTCAGCAGAATTTGGGCACAACATAATATATGGTAAAAATGTGAATAATAGAATTATCTTCAAATATAAGTCTTCTTTTTTCATGAGCTTGGTTCGGATGATATCTGCAATTATTTGTTAATTATATGCCAACCATTAATTATTCTAAAAATCTATTTTCAGAAGCAACCTTCATTTTCCTTAACTCAAATAGAAAACAATGAATGAGAAGGAGGAGGAAGACCTTCACCTCCTTAGCTTCACTGAGCTACTGTTTTGTGGTAATATTCTAGGTTCTGTGAAGTCTATGGAGACCACTGTGAAGAGTTTCTGTGCTCAGAGTTTATAACCCTGTGCGGGAAGCAGAAAAAATAAACGAAGAGAGGGAAAGATTGCTATAAGAGAGTAAAGAAAGGAATAATTCCAACTCTGAGGATGTTTATACAGAAAGAAGCATTTCCCCCCCAGATTGTGTGAAGTTTTTTTCTTTTAATTGCAGTGTAATTAACAGGGTTTATTAGTTTCAGTTTTATAGTATAGTGATTCAACAACTCTAAACATTACTCAGAGCTCTTACAGTAAGTGTCCTCTTAATCCCCTTCACCTAGTTCACCCATCACCCCCGCCCCCACCTCTCCTCTGGCAACTACCAATTAGTTCTCTGTATTTAAGAGTCTATTTGTCTTTTTGTCAATTTGTTTTGTTAAATTCCACAAATGAGTGAAATCATAATGGTATTTGTCTTTCTCTGACTGACTTATTTCACACAGCATTATACCCACTAGATCCATTCATGTTGCTGTAAAAGGCAAGATTTCATTCTTTTTTATGGCTAATATTCCATGGTATGTGCGTGTTTATCTATCTATATATCTGTATATATGTCTATACGCATATAGATATATATATCACATCTTCATCCATTCATCTATTGATGGACATTCACATTTCTCCCATTATTTGGTTATTGTACATAATGCTGCAGTAAACATAGCGGTGCATATCTTTTCAAATTAGTGTTTCTGTATTCTTTGGGTTTGCACCCAGTAGTGGAATTACTGGATTATACAGCAATGTTTTGAGGAACCTCCATACTGTCTTCCATAGTGGCTGCACCAGTTTGCATTCCTACCAACAATCCATGATGGTTCCTTTTTCTCCATATCCTCACCCACACCTGCTGTTTTTTGTGTTGTTAATTTTAGTCTTTCTGACAGGTGTGAGATGATATCTCATTGAGGTTTTGATTTGCATTTCCCGGGTGGGGAGTGATGTGGAGCACTTTTTCATGTGTCTGTAGGCTATCTGTATGTCTTCTTTGAAGAAATGTCTGTTCCTGTCTTCTACCGAGGAGGAAGCATTCACCTTGGCGATAAAAGGTAAAAAGGATTTCTACATTTGGGGCTGGATCATTGGGGCCAGAAAGGACATCTGAGATTGACAGAATCACTGTGAACTAAAGCAGAGGCAGGAGAAAGTATGGCTCAATTTAGAAAATAGAAATAGTTGGACAGAGTTGAAAAACTGCGTGTCAGGGAAATGTAACTTGGAATGAGAATGTATGGAACCTTGACTATTTGACTAAAAAAAGTAGGACTTAATTGATTTTGTAGGTAGTAAAGAAGAACAGGATTTGACCTATGTTTTAGGAGGTTAGTAAACCTGGTAGTAGTGTGTGGATGAACTGGAAAACAGAGTCTCATGACTCAGAGACGAGTTAGGAAACTACTCAAAGCACTTAGGCAAAAGATAATTTGAATTGGGCCAGGACAAGATGTTCATTCAGAAATGGAAATGGGAGGGGAGAGGGTGCAATCAACATGACTGAATGGAGATGGGGATGAGGAATGAGTCAGAGGCAAGTTACAAGCTTTGGGTCTGGCTGACTGGGAAGACAGTGGTTCCATTTACTATAACAGGAAACTCTAGGTAGTCCTGCTTTTGTTCATGTTAAGTCTGAAGTATCTGTAACATATCTAATGGGCTGAAATTTTAGGGTAAGAGATGTAGAGTTGGATATGTCCTCTCCCAAGTCTATGTGTCGCCATTACAGAAGTGACATGTAAAGCCAGAGAAGGTGTAAGATGGCTTAGGAACTGCACAGAGTAAGAGAGGGCTTTAACTGGAAATAGGAGCATCTGCATTTGATTAGCAGGGGAAGGAGACTACAAAAGGGAGAGTGAAAATAAAAGGAGAACCAGGATAATTCAGTATACATGGAAGCCATGGGAGAAGGCTTCTAGAAAACTAGTGTGGTCAGCAGCACTGGATTATATACAGAATGTGACACCTCTTCCTCCTAAAGTCACCCTACATCTCTCATATGTCCCATTACCCTGATGCATGACTCTCCCAATTCTCTCCTTCCCAACATCAAAGAAATTATTCTAACAGACTCTAACACTTCTCCTCATGGCATCCAATCTGGACTGCACTGTAACTATACTGTAACTAACTTGTCCCTGGCACGAATTTTATGTACCTTTAATATGCCCCCTCACCGTATCTGAAGTGATTCTTCTTTTTTCCCAAATGAACCAATATTTATTTTGAAAATGGTACCTTTATGTTAAAGAATGTATGAGAAAGTTTTTGTTTTTAAAGGACTGGGTAACATCAACATGTCTGAGGGCTGAAGAAAATTAACTTGTTAATTAAAATTATAGGAAAAAGCATTTGAAATACACAGATGAAAACAGCAATTTTGAAAGGATTAAGATAATTAAGAAAGGATAAAGATAAGAAAATAGTTGAGATAGAAGCTATGTAAATCCTTTCTTTTTTTCTCTTATTCTCTCTCTCTCTCTCTTTGTAAATCCTTCTGCTATTTGATAGACACATGTACATACATACACAGCCTAGCAAAATGCTTTACCCTTTGGTCAGGCGTTTCATAAATGTTTGTTAAATTGCTAGATCCCTGGAATTAATAACTTTTCTTTATGATTGGTATGCAGGTCACAGACAAACATACCATGTAATTATTCTAGGGGTAATGATTACCTTAGTGAGATCTACATCCATCAAAGAACTTCAAAGGTGAAAAAGAGCTTCAGACATCTAGTCTAACCTCTGTGTCCACAGAGGAGCAAACAGATGAATTTGAAATTTTAAATGATTTGGCTGACATTACATAACCAGTTAGCAGCAAATCTTCATGATCAGAAACAAAGTTTCCCACTCTCCAGATGAGTATTTTTCAAGTTTGTTTGTCTTTAAGTTCAGTGGTCACCTATAACAATTTTAATACCTGTATTCTGAAAGTAAATCCATCTATTCTGTTCCTCTTAGATCTCTGGAGTCCTAAATATTTGCCAGTTCATCAGATATTCCTTTTTAAATTTCAGATTTCTGTATTTTTTCTCTATGAGTAATTAAATAACAATTAAAAATCCATATTATTAGATGACATGACTATGTTTTAGAAAAATATGCAGTTAGTGTATAAGTTCTAATAATATGGTATTAAATTTTGAGAACCATGATATACTTGATGGATCATACTCAACTCTCCCGTAAAAAACCCAGGACTTGGGGGGCCTGGGTGGCTCAGTGGTTTAAGCCTCTGTCTTCGGCTCAGGTCATGATCTCAGGGTTCTGGGATCGAGCCCCGCATCAGGCTCTCTGCTCAGTGGGGAGCCTATTTCTCCCTCTCTCTCTGCCTGCCTCTCTGCCTACTTGTGACCTCTCTCTCTGTCAAATAAATAAATAAAATATTTAAAAAAAAACAAACAAACAAACCCAGGACTTGAAATACAAGAGTTAACTTTTTCTATTAGATCAATTCTACATATTTAACACATTGATCATATATAATAATGGTGGTAGAGATGGAACTCAAACTCCAAGTGATGAGTCCAAAGACCATGCTCTTACGGTTTTTAAATATAATTTTACCATGTGGCTTTTAAAAGTGTTAAGTTTAAAAAAAAAAAAAAAAAACATTGTAAGTCATAGAGACATGCTCAGTAAGAAAATTCTTACTGCTTTAAAAAAAATGTCTACAGCATTTCACTTAACCTGGATACTAAGTTCCTGTAATAAAGAGATTTCAATATAATACACTATCCCTGGGTAAATATTCAAAAACAAATGAATATTAGGGAAGTTATGCCATGCTCCATTTAACATTGCAAACAAGTTCTCTGTTATTCAGTTATAGACTGTGTCCTTTCCAACAGTCAGTTCAATGTCCACATCTCTGTCATTCTTTATTCTTCTAAACCACTGCTTTCAACAGCTCCATCCTGAAGCTCAAGAACCCTTAAAAGTTTCCTACTGTCCAATGAAATATAAGTTCTTCATTTCTAGCTTTTCCACAGCCCACTGCCTGATCCTATGCATTCTAGCTAAACTGTTTTGCCTGCCCCAAACTAACCACATACACCCCCGTCTTGTGTTTTTGTCATACACTGCTCATCGAATGAAATGCCAGTTCTCTAGCCTAATATCGCCACTGATTATACTTCTGCTTATTTTTCTTATCAGTCACAACTAGCTGGTTAGTAAGGCTTATTAATTCTAAATACTAAATATTTCCCAAATCTCTTTCTCTTTTCACTATTTGAGATTATCTCATGTTTCATGAGGTACTATGAAGTCATACTCTGCCACACCTTTATTATGCCGTTTCTTCTACACAGAATAGCAATTCTCCTTTCCTCCACTCGGCAAGATCCAATTTACTGAGATCAAGTACAAATGTCATTCCTCTGCAACATTTCTGGGCAAAATTAAAACCCCTCTCTCGTGTATGTATCGTTCTATACACTGCTAATAGTACCAAAAACACTGTGTTACAGATCCTGAGGGCTGGGAACCATCTTGTCCATTCTTTTTCTTGTAGAACCCCCAAATTAGCAATGTCCAACACACAGTATGTGCTCAATACACACTCATTTGAAAGAAAAATTCAGATCTCACTTGAATGCTAATATCATGCTTCAAATGATGTTTGAAAAGAAACTGAGATAAACAATGAAAATCTCATCTCTCTTTCCTTACCTTAAATTTTAAGGCAGGTGTTTGTGTCATGGATGACGCCTTCAATCCATGTAGCCGTTCTTCTATTTCTCTCAGCCTAGAAAGCAGTATGAGGTTATGAATGCATATTTATACTTATCGTTTCATAAATATTAGATGCTCACTAGTTCACTCAAGAAAATGATGGCCCATTATCCAGTTCCTCAAATTAATCCCTGCTGACAGTATTTAATAAATGCACCTGCTGTAGTCTATAAATGGTTATAAAGTGATTAGTAAAAGTAGCCCTACTCTTCATAATAGCTGCTATTGGTAGCTTTTTGGGAGGATCCTTCAGAAAAACGTGAGGCAAATACAAGCACATATACATCTTAAAAAAAAAACAAACCACACTGAATGCTCATATCATATACACTGTTCTACGTCTTTTTTCCTACATTTAATAATGAATCTTGGAGGTCTTTTCATTTCATGGCCTCCTGATCTACTTTAATCTTTGTAACAGCTGTGCAATTGTCCTTCATACAAATCAACCTTTATTAACCCTCTGCTGATGAACATTTGGGTTATTTTAATTTTTCCCCATTATTACGTTCTATATCTACTTATATTTAATAAAGAACAGAACTAAATTTTTTTTTTAAGATTTTATTTATTTATTTATTTGACAGACAGAGATCACAAGTAGGCAGAGAGGCAGGCAGAGAGAGAGAGGAGGAAGCAGGCCCCCAGCTCAGCAGAGAGCCTGATGTGGGGCTCGATCCCAGGACCCTGAGATCATGATCTAAGCCGAAGGCAGAGGCTTTAACCTGTTGAGTCACCCAGGCGCCCCCTAATTTTTTTTTTTAATGGTGCAGTTCACTTTCTAAACTTTTTTTTTTAACTGGATTTTTTTTTTTTTTTAAAATCTCAAATGCTGCTCTGGGCTTGCTTATATTTTCTTTCAAAACTATCAATTATTTTGACACTATAAAATTTACATATCTAGCCTATGGTATTTAATAATATTCTAAATAAAATCCTTAGACAACTTCTATAAGACTAAAACAAATCCAAGGCTTCTGGAACAAAAGTTTTAGTCAAATTGTTTGTTTTTATATGATGCTAATTATCAAAATCAGTGGCTTTTCACTGTTCCACTAGAATTGATGAGATGCATTAAGAGGACAAAGAACAGAAAATGTAACTATAGAGGAAGACAGGAATGTGTTAAAGAATTATAAGATGGTATCAGGAAGGCCACAAGTGATCAAATAACTGTAAATCTGTGAAAAAAGTTATTTGTCAAGGAAAAATAGGGCTTTAAAATTATTTTCAGAATAATAAGACAAAGGTCCATCTCTGAGATTTGTAAGAACTACAAAGGATTATAAACTGGTAAACACTTTCGATAAGGATTCTGTATGGTGACTCAGCTTGGAATAAGTTTTAGATTTCACTCCTAATAAACTGTGAAGAAGAGATGGAAGGAAAAAGTAGATGGTGACCAAACAACTTATTTTGTGCTACTGGAACACACATGAATTAACATGAAAATTAACAAAACAGTCTCTAGCTGGTCAGGTGTGTTCTCTAATAATCTTTGCACTCTGAATAATATATTTTCCTTTTTCATGAAAATCTTACAGTGCTCTCATAAGAAGTTCAGTAATTTCTCAAAGACTTAAAAGGCTTTGCAGAGACGAGGTATTTTACCGTCGTTTTGTTATATAGAGTTCATCCAGCAGATGTCGCTCTTCATAGCTCATCCACCGTTCATCTGGCAACTCTTCTTCCTTCTGCAGCAACTGTTCATAGAGCCGAACTGGATTCCAGCCAGTCATTATGTCATAAGTGATGACACATCCCAAAGAATGTGACACTATTGAGACTTTACCCCCTTTTTCTTCAAAGTCTGGATTCCGAGAACAGAAAAGGGAATATAATCGATTCAGCTCTTGCTGAAGGCCTTTAACTAGCTGTTTGAAATAAGAAAACATCATATTAGAGAGTAGTCACTGACTTCGCTGTAGACTTTATCTCTAAACTCAAATATATTATGAAAGAAAAACAGACATTACTGGCCAAATATGTCTAGGTCATTAAAATTAATTCAGGTGCTTCAAAACCTTGCAGAAAATGAAGAAAAGTATGCATAATGCGTAAACCATCTCATCACTAAAGAATAAAGGCAGATATACCCACCTGGAACTTTTCACAGTCCTTATACCAACTATATGAACTAGCAGTTTCACAAATTAAAAACAAAAAGTTCCATGCAGATTCCCATATGTTTTCCAAAGAGACCCTTCAAATTTTTTCTTCATTGCAACCTACTCATATGCTACCCTAAATTTTTATACCTTGTAGTTTTAAGCTATAGTGAATTTTAGGTAAAGAATTTATCTGAGTTTATGCCAACAGATGTGCCAACATACATACTATTTCATTATGCATTTTAGATAAGAGTAATGTAAAGGCCACTGTATGATTGAAAAAAAGCTAATGTTGATCTACTTGATATTCCAACATTCCTATTAAGTTGGCAGTATGGATATGAGTAAAAAGTTATTTTATGTGGCTGCTAAGCAGGGCTTTTTAAGGCGTAAGTTGGGAAGTATCTTAGTCATTTTTCTTTGTAAAATTGCTTCCTTTGAAATTTAGCTTTAACAAATATTAACTGAAATACTTCCTAAAGTCAGAAAAATGTTTGTTACCCAACCCATACTGGGCCCTGACCTGAGTTTTAAGGCAGTCCTTGCCTCTTCTTATCATTGCTTACTACTATTTGAGTATAAATTTCCTGCTTGATATTAACTGAATTCCTTGTTTCAATACGTCTTAATATGCCTACATACAAAAATATAACTTATGTGTTACTTCTATTTTTGGTCTTGTTATTCTATCTCAAGAGTTAACTAGGCTCCACTAGATTTTACTGAACATTTTCTACCTCTGACATTAACTGAAAATCATTTGAGCATCCATGCTTGGCAGGATTAGCAGTGACATGAACGAAGGCAAGGTGCTCTTTCATGATTGCTGGCATCACAGACTCTACAATGCAATATGGAGGTCTGCTTAAAGCTACTGAAAGCACATGTTGGGTCTGATGACATATATTCATCCAATGAAGGAAGAGGAGGATAGGAAGAGCTGCTAGCATGTGGAAAGAAATGGAAATGTTTTACTTTAATTGGACATTTCAATTTTTTTCTTGGGAAAAGCCAACTCCAACTTTCAAAGTGCATCAGAATCACATGGAGGGCTTATGAAGGACAGATCGCTAGGCTCCTGAATCAGACTGTCTGATTCAGCAGTTCTGTGTACCACATTTTAGGAGCTACTATACTGCCTTAGTGGCAAATGCATATAAAAACCTTCTAAGACATGGGCTATAGATAATTCCGGTCAATATAAAGAGTATGCACCGTGATATGAATATTACAGGGCTCTGTTCAAAGGGAGCTATAGTGTAGTGTTTTGGACTTAGCTTTGAGAAGAATATCAGGAAACCCTTAAAATTTGTAATTTTCTTGATTTATAATCTACATGAAAGGAAGTCCAGAAAAAGCTAACATATAGTCAAGATAAATTCCTTCAAAAGCAACATTTGTTAACAGCTTTACTTTTGAAGTCCTTGATTTTAAGACACATCATGTAAATCTAGACACACTAAAAGACAAGTACTTAAGTACTCTGGCAAAAGGTATCCAATCTTTTGTTTTAGAATACCACCCTCCCCATCAAAATTCAAAAATTAAAAAAAAGGGGAAAGATCTACCAGCATCTCTACCAGTGATTAATCTATATCATATAAAAAATTTTTAAAGCATTTCTCACTATACCCAATACTTCAGTAATCATATATGGATAACAAAATGAGGATAAATATCCAAGACAGAGAAAGTCTATTTGATGTTAAAATATTTCACCATGGAGGGGCGCCTGGGTGGCTCAGTGGATTAAGCCGCTGCCTTCGGCTCAGGTCATGATCTCAGGGTCCTGGGATCGAGCCCCGCATCGGGCTCTCTGCTCTACGGGGAGCCTGATTCCTCCTCTCTCTCTGCCTGCCTCTCTGCCTACTTGTGATCTCTCTCTGTCAAATAAATAAATAAAATCTTAAAAAAAAAAAAATATTTCACCATGGAATGAATACACAGAATGCAGAGTTTCTGAAAAGCTGATGCTTTCATTTGTTTTAATAATCGTATAATTGAATAGAAGTGGTCATGTTTCCTTATTAGAACATATCTAGATATGGTAGCATTTTTAATCTTTGCCCATAGCTTTACATATACAGCAATGTTTGTGTTCCAAAACATTATGATTTTGAAAGCCAAGTTTAAACAGTTGTATACAACCTTAGGATGGATAAACCATCCAGTCAGCAGCAAAAGGAGAACCCTACCTCTATTTTTGTGTCCATAAAGTCAACACTATTTAGGGTTTTTTCTCCTAAATAGGGTTTTTTTCTACTGGATCAGTGAAGAAAAGGAGAAAAAAACCCTAAATAGTGTTGACTTTATGGACAAAAAACAGAGGTAGAGTTCTCCTTTTGCTGCTGACTGGATGGTTTATCCATCCTAAGGTTTTGTGTGCGTGTGTGTGTGTGTGTGTGTGTATTCCAATTATATTCTTCCAGCTATGATCCCTTGGTGACCAAGTATATTCATTTGAGATATATGAACCAAGATTAATGATATACCGTGTGATATTAATTTATTAATTCTACAATATTATCTAATCAACCTCTTACATGGTAGGTAACTGGTGGGTTTTCAAAAGCTTAAGAGTTTTTAATTTTCACAGCTGCTTAAAAGTTAAAATTTATGAAGAAAATCAACTGAAAAGGAAAAAGTCAGCAGTTTCAAGACAGAACCCAAACTGACAAAGTATGAATATATACTTCCCAACTTATGCCTTAAAAAGCCCTGCTTAGCAGCCACATAAAATAACTTTTTACTCATATCCATACTGCCAACTTAATAGGAATGCTGGAATATCAAGTAGATCAACATTAGCTTTTTTTCAATCATACAATGGCCTTTACATTACTCTTATCTAAAATGCACATCTAAATATATGCATATCTAAAATATATGAAAGAATATAATTAGTCCTTTGTCCTTCTCTCTGCTTTAGGAAATTTTAATGAGAAAAAGTAATTTACAGAGTTTTAGTCATATGCAGTAGTTGAATGATTTTCAAGTAAAAATAACAAGAGATAGCCATGACCATTCTCTTCAAAATTTTTTATTTTTAAAAGTCATTGAAAAGAGAGTTCAGATGTACAAGATACATAGTTCTCTCTGCATTTTTCATGTTACTTTATTTAGGGTTAAAGTCAGGGCCAAAGACTCTCTGATGAGGTCTCTGTAGTCTGGATTAGTTTCCTTTTTTTAAATTGGTCCTTGGAAAGTATGACCTGAGAAACACTAAAAGTTTTCCCTTAATTCTGGCTTTTTAATGATTATTGGCACAATCACTAATTAGGGTCCTCCCATGAGCATTTCACAATCTCCAGTGAAGGGGAACTAAGAGATGATCTATTAAACTGCTGTGAAGGCAGAAGTCTCTTCAGTGGCATCCTGGTTAAGTTGCTCAGCATCTACCCCAGTGAGTATCTCCACTCTAAGGTGGACACTTCCAGTTTTTGCAAATTTTTTTCCAGTTTATTATATAATTGACACATAACATTGTATAAGTTTAAGGTGCACAACATAACAATTTGATATATGTATAAATTGTGAAATGATCACTACAAATAAGTTTAGTTAAAACACTTCACATTATTTACAATTTTTTTCCCTTGAGACATTTCTATTTTTTTAAAGGCAGCTTTAGTTACTTACAAAGTTCTTCATTAGTAAACAAACATGTTCCTTTCCATATTTTCTATCACTGATCCTTATTCACTTTCTAGAGTTAACAGAATAAGTCTATTCCTTTTTTTTCTTAAATGGGAGCCCTTGAAATACATAAAGACAGATGGTCACAACTGGAGAATCTAAGGATGAGGAATTGTACTGGGAACTTTATATACATTACATCTTTAATCCTCATGACAACTTTATCAGTAGGTATGTTGTGTTCACTTTATAAGCAAGAAGCTGAGAAAGTGAGAAATTTGGTCTAAGGTCACACAGCTAGTTAAGTGGCAGGTTTTGAATGGCATCTATTTTAACTGAGAGGACGGAAAAAAAGACTCTTTCATATGCCTATTGAGTAAACTAAGTAAGTTCATTCACCTGGCATGATATAATCCTCTAAAGAACTCCTGATTGCTGTTATTTATCACTACTTCCTTAAGGAAACATATACAGTTTAAAAATAATTTAATCTAGGGGCGCCTTGGTGGCTCAGATGGTTGGGCATCTGCCTTTGGCTCAGGTCAGGATCTCAAGGTCCTGGGATCCAGCCCCACATCAGGCTCCCTGCTCAGTGGAGAGCCTGCTTCTCCCTCTCCCCTTGCTTGTGCTCTGTCAAGTAAACAAAATCTTTAAAAAGAAAAAAAAAATTTTAATCTAGAATACTAGCTAACATCAACCCTGTGCTAAATGGGGCTTGAAGAATCAGCTTTCCTTTCTTAACATTAAGAACAATTCTGCTTGCTTCTCACTAAGTTTTCTTTTTTTCTTCACAATACCTGAAGCAATGTTTCCCAAATTTCCCTGATGGTATCACCTGGGGAACTGTTAAAACACAAATTCACAGTTCTACCTCAGACCCATTGAATCAGAATCTCCAGGGAGGAGACCTTGGAAACCATTTTTTTTTTTCATTCCTTTTCTTAACCTTTTTCCTGAAAATAATTTCTAATTAATAAAATATTGCAAAAAAACCAAAAACCAAAAACCAAAGAAAAAACCGCAATTCCTCAAAGATCATCCACATATCCTTTATCGAAGGTTTATCCATTGTTAGCATTTTATCCTGTTTATCATTCCTTCTGTTTCTGTAGCACACACACCACCCATGTACATTTGTGAACCATTTGAGGATATATTACATATATCATCGTCCTTTATCCCCTAAATACTCCAGTATATACTTCCTAAGACTAGGAATATTCTCTTCCATACTAATAGTGTAGTAATCAACTTCATAAATTTACTTTGACATAACATTTCATCTAATCTGATCTACCATCCACCTTTTGTCAGATGATTTAATATCTTTGGTAGCACTTCCCCCCATCCAGGACAAGTTATAGTCTAAGATGAGATGTATTGAGCTATTGTATCTCTTTAGCCTTTTATCTGGCACATTGTCCACAGCCATTCTTCATCTTTCACAATATTTACATTTTAAAGTACATAGTCCCATGCTTACTTTACTTGAACTTCCTCATTCTATGTTTGCTTGATGTTTCCTAATGACTGGAGAACTGCATAAATGATGTTGTGTCCTCTGAGTGTCCCTCTTAACACCCAGTAAAGGTATTGCCTAATTTCTCCATTCTATGCCTGCTCTTTAACTAATATGCAGTGAGGATATACTTTAAGACTATGCAAATATCTTGTTCCTCATCAAAATAAGGCCCTTAATGATTCATCCATTGATAAATCTTGCCCAAGCCTCTTTACCTTATCTTACCATGACAGCTGCAAAATAAGGATTTTCCTCCCACATTTTTTAGAAACTCCGTTGCATTTATGGTGGGCACAGTAGCTTTCTCCCCCATTGTTTATCTATGTGTAATTGATTCGGATTATGAATTTTTCAGTGATTTTATAACTCCTTATTATATTATCTTTATTATAATTCTGTATTAAAACAACTACTACTAATTCCTTATAATAAGTAATAATAATTACTTGATTATTTTGGTGCTCAAATTGTTCCAGCTTTGGCCAGTGGGATCTGCTTCTTTAATTTGGTTCCTATGTCCTTGTGACCCACTCCATCATTCTTCCAAGCATTTTCCTACTTTCTGTCATGACAAGTTGGTTCCAGCTTTGATCTGTATCTATCCTACACCAGGCCTGGAATCAGCTGTTTTCCCAAGGAAACCTAGTTCTTCTTAGAAGGTAATAGTAGTACAGGAGACAAAGATCCGGGTGCTAGGTGTGCTCATTAGACTGGGGTATCCTTGCTTCTTGGCCCTTTTAATGCACATGGGTGGGAAATATATGCATGCATATATACACATATACACTTAATGTATAGCTATCTATACACGTATATTTTCAAAATTATGAATTCATATTTATGAGACCTTTAATTCCAATAACCCCTTGAGACTGTTTTTTTGGCCTGTATTTTTAATGAGTACTCCAAGTAATTGTTCTAGTTAAGGATGTCTGGGAAATGTTGCTCAAGACTGATGACAGATCTCAGCCACAAGTTCTCTGGTGCTTTTCCACAAAATTCAACTGGATTAAAAGACAAACTAATTTAAAACGCTTGGTGTTCTTGGGGCACCTGGGTGGTTTAGTCGGTTAAGTGTCTGACTTCAGCCCAGATCATGATTTCAGGATCCTGGGATGGCTGCATTAGGCTCCCTGCTCAGTGGGGAGCTGGGGAGCCTGCTTCTCCCTCTCCCTCTGTGTCCTAACCACTGTACATGTGGGTTCGCTCTCTCAAATAAATGAATAAAATTTTAAAAACAAATAAACAAACAAACAAACCACTCTGGGTGTTCTCTGTTTCATTTATCTTAGCTATCAGTTTCTTCTTTCTACTAAGTATCTGTTTTATTCAATTCCATTCTGAAGATAACTATTTTTGGAGATAAAAGAGTAAAATAGAAAGTGACTACTTTCTCAGTTATCACTAGCCAATGGTCAGAGCTTTGAGCCCGATACTCTTCTCTTTCTAGTTTTTCCTGTTATTAATGTCAACTTAAAACTTTTTTTAAAAAGCTCTTAATATTAGTTTGGGGGGACAGGCCTCAGAACATTTTACCCTTAAACATTCAGGATACCTTCTTAGGAAACCTACTAACCATATACCTGTGTGTGTGTAAGGTATACTTATGCTTTATGAGTGTGTGTCTGTATATGTTATATGTTCTCAGCCATTCTCTTTTTTTTCCCCTTACTGGTTTCACCTGAAATACTATCGTTCAATTTCCTAACCTTAAGGGCCAAATATATAAACATATCCAACAATGGATATGAACATGTAAATTATTAGTATTTTACTTCATGAACCAGGCTTTCCTTGTTGGGTTAGAATGAGGTTCAGTATAGTTTCTTTTTACTGTTTATTATACTTTCTTTTACTGCTATCGAGCAGATCAAGGCAGACTTTGCCCCAGACTGGGACATGACAATGAGGGGATATAGAAAGAGGAATGGTGAAAAATCCTGAGGGGATGGCAGCCCAAAGAGAAGGCAGTTCTGTGGCACTTAACCTAACATATTTTTGTAGATATACAAGGGATATTGTGAGTGAAGTCAGGGATGACTCTGAATGAACAAAATCAGAAATGAACTGGCATGGAGAAGCACAGAGCAGCTCTACTGGTAACTATCCTTCACCAGTTTCTTCATCTTTTGAATGAGAATACTAATTATACCTACTTCATAGGGTTTTTATGAGCATTAGGCAAGCTAACACATGGTAGGTAATTAACAAGGTTATTCCTATGAAACAGAATTCTTTTTCTCTTATCAATAAAGTGACAAAATGTATTCAGTGGAGAGTCCCTTACCCCTCTGAATAAATTTTTACCCTTACCCCAGGGTTATTTTTGTGATGCATCAGCAACATTACTATTTAAGAACAAATTTACTACAGAAATGACACAATAAAAGCAAGTCTAGTACAAACAAAAGCTTGAAGGAAATTTCTTAAGTGTCAAACTTTTTCATGAGGACAATAATTACAGTCATAATAAGATTTACGAAAACTGGTATTTTTCAAAGAGCTGTTTTCTTTTTCTTTTTTAAAAGATTTTATTTATTTATTTGACAGAGAGAGAAAGCACAAGCGGGGGAGCAGCAGAGAGAGAGGGAGAAGCAGGCTCCCGTGGAGCAGGGAGCCCAATGTGGGGCTTAGATCCCAGGATGCTGGGATCATGATCTGAGCGGAAGGCAGACACTTAAATGACTGAGCCACCCAGGCACCCCCAAATAGCTGTTTTCTAACTAATCTCCGACTTCCAAGATTATCCATTTTTTAAGCGTTTCCCAATGTGTAGTTTGGAGATAATTAAATTTACAATTAAACACAGGCTATTTAAAAGTTAATGGATTCCTGTAAATTCTCATTTGCTTATATAAAAAAAGTGCATAAAAATTTTAAATTCAGGACACATATCACTCTAAAAAATACCCAACAGCAATAAGATGATCATGATACTTACTTCATCTCTATAAAGTGGGCTAGTATAATACATTATGTCCATGGCACTACTGTTCAGCATATCCCTTAAACCTCGTACTTTGTCAGGAGTAATGGAATCGACAGTGTCTACAAATTAAAAAAAAAAAAAATTAAACTTACAGAAGACCTTTGTTTAAAAATTCAGGAGTGGCTTTGGCTCTAATGAACCTTCCCTTCTTGCAAAATGCTGAAAAAAACAAAAACAAAAACAGTAGAAGACTAAAGGGGACACAGGAAGAAAAGGAACATTAAGGATGAAAGCTATTATCAAATCTATAAAGATTTACTAATTTTTCTTATGTACTGGCTTTTGCATGACATTTAGGGGTACCCAGAGCAAAAGCAGGCCATCTCTGTTCTTGGAACAAGTGTTAAGGGACACAATCTCACTCTTCCTGTACCTCTTTTTCTGTTTCCATTCTCTTCTTTGGCCTCTGTACCTTAGGCCTGGCAATACCCATGTGGAATGCCCACTGCCACTGGTAGCAAACCAGCAACAAATTAAAAAGCTTCCCTATGCTTTACATACACCTCTCTTTAGTGAACCCAAGATCCTATGGGCAAAAGCTGCAAAATTATAAATAAGCACAAAGGCAAATCAGCAAAGGTCCTCTTCAGTAAACAAGGTCAAGTTGGTATAATTTGCTTTTGAAAAAAGAAAGTCACGTACACCGCACTGCAAACAATTTTGTATTCATGAATTAGAGCTAACCTGTGGAAATTCTATCTTGGGAAGCTTGTTTTCCAAAATGCCTTATGAAATGATCTGAGATAGAGGAAACTTTGCATTTCCCACAGAAATACAAAGAAGCCCTATACTTGGATGAACATCATAAAATGAAAGCACAATTTAGGCAGGAGAAGGATTGTATTTTTAGTCTAGTGAAGTTTCTTTTATCTTCCAGTTTTTCACCGCATTGGTTTGTTTTTATTTATTCCCTACTTTAATACAATCTAATAGTGACTAGAATAATGAAAATCTAGTAATGAGAATGATTCAAGCAAAACTAGAAGTCCTCTCAAAGATGGAAAGGATATGGGTAGCACAACCCATTTTTAAACTGTAAAAGTGAAAGACGTGAATACCATACTGATATGAAGAGTTTCAATGCATTTTAATGCATTTCCAAAAAAAAGTTTTTACTGTGAAATATACATACATATAAAGAAATTTAATATATACGTGCATCTGAAAGAATAATTTATATATGGGAAAACATGTTTCAGCCATCTAGCGTAAGAATATTGTCAGTATCTCTGAAACTCACAGTATATCCCCCTAAACGATCACACGCCTCTCCCTAAGTAACCACCAATAAGAAGCTGGAGCTACACTCTTGCTTTACAGGTTTATAAATTTACTATAGGTTCACTAATATTAATAACTTTAGCCAATTCTATAGCATTTACTATGTGACAGAGCCTAAATATTTTATTTCATTTTGTCTGTTTCTGAACACTATGTAAATTGAACTATTTCACCCCCGATAGTATGCCTCTGAGATTCATTGACATTAACCCATATAGCTGTAATCCACTCATTTTCACAGCTGTATAGTATTTCACACATGTCTAACAATGTACCCATTTTCCTTTGAAAAAAAGTTGGGTTGTTTTTAGTTTTTTGCTAATATAAACTATGCTAATAACTGTTGCACATGTCTCCTGGTACACATGTATAGGAGTTTCTCTAGGGTATATACATCTAGGAATGAAACTGCTGTGTCTTAGGGCACGTGCACACTCAACTTTGTAAGAATATAACAAACCATCTTCCAAAGCGATTGTACCAATTCACACTCCCACCAGTAGTCAATAAGAACTGTCAATGCTATACATCCTCATCAATATTTGGTATTGTCACTTAAATTTTTGCCTGAAGGCTGAAAGATATTTCATTGTGTTTTTAACTCGCATCTCCTTGATTACTAGGAGAGATGTACATTTTATATTATATGAAAATATATAATTAAAAATATATATTACAAAACACACACACATATATTGGGGTGCCTGGGTGGCTCAGCGGGTTCAGCCTCTGCCTTCAGCTCGGGTTGTGATCCCAGGGTCCTGGGGTCAAGCCCTGCATCTGGCTCTCTTCTCAGCAGGGAGCCTGCTTCCCTTCCTCTCTCTCTACCTGCCTCTCTGCCTACTTGTGATCTCTGTCTGTCAAATAAATAAATAAAATCTTAAAACACACCACACACACACACACACACACACACACACACACACACACACATTGATGTGTATGCAAGTGTCTGCCTATCTATCTCCACTTAAGTTTCCCATTCTTTATTCTGGATATTAAAGCTTTGGTGGTCATATCTGTTGTTCTGTTGCAACATCTTCTCTATTTGTGGCCTGTCTTTCTTTTTTATGTTGTTTATTGAGAAAAAGAAGTTCTTAATTTCAATCTCATTAGATTTACCAATGTTACTTTATAGTTTTTTTTTGTGCCATATTTTTTTTTCTAATATGTTTTAAAGTTCTGGCTTATGCGTTTGGTCTTCTGGAATGTGAAGTATGAATCATTTTCACTCCCCTCCCCCTCCAATAAGTGGTTATCAAGCACCATTTATTGGACAGGCCATCCTTTCACCTCAGACTGTAATGTCGGCTCTGTTGTACATCAGGTTTCCAAACTAAGCACAGATCCATTTAAGGGGTCTCTACTCTGGTGCACAGCTCTGTTTGCCTATCCTCATGACAATCTAAATTGTCTTAAATATAAAAATTAAAAAATAGTCCAGCTATCTACCAGGACATGACACCCTCTCCACCCTCTTGTTCTGTATCTTGGCTATTTTGGGGCCTCTGATCTTTCTATAATAATTCTGGGATCAGCTTGTTAAGTTTTATGAAACTCTATTGGGATTTTGATTGGAATAGCACTGAACATATAGATCAGTTTGGGAGAATTAATATTTCTAGATATTGAACCATCTAATTTACAAAAAGGGTCTTTCTATATATTTAAAAGTTGTATTGATTATCTTTTATTTTAATATAAAATACACATTTTTCTAGTTTCTAGGAACTTTGTATTTTTATTCTATTCTGAATAGTTTGTGCTGGCATACAGAAATGTAGTTATTTTTGCATATAGATATTTTATTTCACAATGTTGTAAACTATCTTATCATTTCTATTAACTTTTCCTTAGATTTTTTTTGTTGTATATTCTGCATAGATAACCATAAGACCTGAAAATGAAAACATACCTTTCCCATCCTTAAAACTATTTATTTTCCTTATCTCATTATAGTGGTTAAGATTTCAAACTCTGTATATGTTGTAAGAGTAGACATCCTTAGCTTGTTCCTAATTTAAAGGAAATGAATTTATCCCTTGAATAATGAGGACAATGATGGGTAAATGCCCCTTATCAATATTTCTGAAATTACAAACAGTAAAATTCACTCGAGTTTTAATGCATATATGCTTTTGCATAACTACCAGGATAATCAAGATACAGAACTGTTCCATCACCCCAAAAAATGCTTTTTAAATTTAAATACCCCCTTAAACCCCTTCCCCATACCTTGGCCCTACTTATCTATCTGGCTTTTCATTGTATCCTTTGTAACACCATTTTAAATCAGTAAATGTGTTTTAAACTAGTGAACTTTAAACTAGTAAATGCTTCCCTGAGTTTTGTGGGTTACTTTGTGAATCTGGTCAATTACTGAACCTTAGGATGGGGTCACAGGATCCTCCTCCCCCAACTTAAAGCCAGTCAGTCAGAAGTAACAAGTGACAATCTGGAATGTGTGAAGGCATCTGAAGCGGGGGCAGTCTTGTGAGTCTGAGTCCTGAATCTGACTGCACTCTCTCTGGGGAGTTTGTGGCAGAATTGAGTTAAATTGCAGGACACCCAGAATTGGAGAAGTGGTTGGTATGGGAAAAAACTTCCAGAACTTTTGTTATCAGAAGTGTTGAGAAGAGAAACAGTGGTGTTTTTCCTTTAGTTTCTCTCACTTAACATAATGCCTTGAGAGTCTATCACAGTAGATAGATAGTTTAAACTATCACAGTAGTTTGGGGCACCTGGGTGGCTCAGTGGATTAAGCCGCTGCCTTCGGCTCGGGTCATGATCTCAGGGTCCTGGGATCGAGCCCCGCATCGGGTTCTCTGCTCCGCGGGGAGCCTGCTTCCTCCTCTCTCTCTGCCTACTTGTGATCTCTCTGTCAAATAAATAAATAAAATCTTAAAAAAAAAAAAAAAAACTATCACAGTAGTTTAAACCTGATGGAATATTACAGGTTCCATTTTATTAAATGTTAGTTCATTCATATTGCCTACATTCTTGAGCAGCCTCAGAAATTTATTTGGGTAAATGGGAAAAGCCCGAAAGATAGTGTTAGTTACACTAGAACCTTATATATCAGCTCCTGCTGCTAAGAAGTCTTCTTCGATCACTAGCAATTTTTTTTTTTTTTGGAATTCATTACAACTTCAGATACTATTTAGGTTCATTAGCTAAAACTGACATTCCTAACTGACTATGAGATAGAATCACAGGCTTGGAATAATCCTTGGAAATCATCCAGGGAGGCAGGTTAGTGCTGTGATGAGCAAGGGCTCTGGTATCATACAGATCTAGATTCTGTCTGCCGTTCTTAGTTAAATTCATTTACCTTTCACTGAGTTTCAGTTTCCTTATCAGTAAAATAGAGATAACAAAGTAGGTATATTTCAAAGACATATGAGAAAATTAAATGAGAAACTCCATGCAGAATGAGCTATGGAGTGCCAGGCACACAGGAAAAGCCCACAAACAGCAGCTGATGTCAAGTTTAGAACAACGCTTTCATTTTCCAGATTATGCAAATCATCAACTGAAACGTGCCATCCTAATGGTTTAAAGATTAAAAAGTCACAACTTTGTGCATATTTTAGCTTATAACTCTTCAAGGAAGCAAACAAAAGTGATTTTATTTAAACAAATATATTGATAATTTCTCTATGTTAGATTATAATTCACCAGCCAGGGAATGTAGGAACAAAAGAAAACAAAAAAACTGAGATTTTTATCTTCCAAATATAGGAAAAGAAAATTATTAGAAAGAAAATGTAAGCTCATATGGAACTGTGGACAACAAATATTTTTAAAGTTGTCAATAAATCACTTTCTGTCAAAAACTTGAGACAATATTTTGTTCCCTCCACATGCTCCCCATCCCCATCCCGTCCCCTAATCCACAGAAGGCATGCATGAAAACTGGGCTATCTGTGAAATCTACATGGTGATCTAAATCAACATATGTCAATATAATTATTTCAAAAATCAATCACAGACTTGTTCTCCTGAAACAAATATTACATTATATGTTAATTTAAAAAGAAGATAAAAAAACAAAGATCAATGGATTTGCTTAAATAATCTATAACAAAGAGTGATATACCTCAAGACAACTAAATGAAAGACACTTTGTTCCCAATGAGCAACACTTTGTTGTCACTGATTAAATCACTTAATTTTTAAACAAACTGTACCTCCATCAAGAGTAAGTTTTGACCGCCACTCAACAGGCAGAAATTCAACATGTGTTGCGTGGTTGGAAAAATGCCTTTCTTCTATTTTTCTTGCAGCTTCTCTCATCCTAAAGAAAACAAAATAAAAACAAAAGAAAACATTATCAAAGTAACTTCTCATATGTACTTATATGGTATAAAATGTCTTTAATCATATCATTTTCACTTCTAACTTCATCCTATAATGTTTCAATCATTGTTACCCTATGCAGTAATTTCCAATACTAGGAAACCTGAATATTTCCCTAAATTTGTCACCTGTGATTTCAAGTATTACAAGCTTCCACCTTTTATTCTAATTATATATATAAATCTTCAGTAGAGAGAGAAGAAAATGAATTTCCCCCCTTCTGACATCACTCTGCTCCAAATATTAGCAAGTCATGGCCTGTCTTATTTCATCTATTCCTCCACTCATTCTGTCCATAATATGAATTTTTAAATTTTATTTTTAAAATTAAGATACAGCAGAATTGGCCTTTTTTCCCTTTTGGTGTCAGTTGTAGATTTGTGGTTAGCACCACAATTAAGATACAGACTAGTTCTATCATCCCCCCAAATTCTCTCACACTCAGCTTTTATAGTAGCACCCTTCCCCCATAATATATTTTTTTGAAAGATTTTATTTATTTATTTGACACAGAGAGATCATAAGTAGGCAGAGAGGCAGGCAGAGAAAAACGGGGAAGCAGGCTCCCGCTGAGCAGAGAGCCCGATGGGATGCTGAGAACATGACCTGAGCTGAAGGCAGAGGCTTAACCCACTGAGCCATCTAGGCTTCCCTCCCCCATAATATTTTAAAAGCAAATCCCAGGTGTCACATCATTTCACCTGTAAATTGTTTAGTAGCTATTTCTAAAACATAAGGAAAACATAACCTATTCAGTACTATTACCGCACCAAAACTTTTAACAATTTAATTTCAGCAAATATGTAGTTCAGTGGTCCCATTTTCCCAGTTGACTAGAAATGTTATTTTATAACACAAAATATATTTTTACACTTGTTCGAATTGAGCTCCAAAGAGATTCCCCCCCCCTTATATGTGGGGATACATTCTGAGACCCTTAGTGGATACCTGAAACTGCAGATAGTACTGAACCTTATCTATATGGTTTTTTTCCTATCCATACACACCAATGATAGAGTTTATAAATTAGGCACAGTGAGAACTTAACAATAACTAATAATAGAACAATTATAATTTAATGAAAGTTATATGAATGTGGTTTCTCAAAATTTTATTGCATTGTACTCATCCTTCTTGTGATGACATGAGATGATAAAATACCTCTGCAGAAAGATGAAGTGAGGGGAATGATGTAGGCATTGTGATGCAGCATTATGCTACTATCACCTGCTTCCAGATGCAGATGACACCGGATAACAGACATCACCGTGAGTGAAACTGCAGATAAGGTGGGGGACTACTGTATGTCTGTGCACTGTAGTTGGTGGATATGTCTCTTATTCATCTCAATCTATAGGTTCCCCTCACTCCTCTTTTGGGGGGGGTTGTTTTGTAATTTATTTTTGTCTTGCAGAGTTCATCAGGGTCTGATTTTTTTGTTTGTTTTTTTAAAGATTCTGTTTATTCATCTGACAGACAGAGATCACAAGTAGAAAGAGAGGCAGGCAGAGAGGGGGAAGCAGGCTCCCCGCTGAGCAGAGAGCCCGATGCGGGGCTCGATCCCAGGACCCTGAGATCAAGACCAGACGTTAACCCACTGAACCACGCAGGTGCCCCATCGGGGTCTGATTTTTAATGACTGCAACCTCATGGTGTTGTTTAACATGTTCTTTGTCCTCTAATTCCTATAATTTGTTAGTGAGATATAGGGGCTTGATCACATTCAAGTTCTACTGTTTGACAAGACTACTACGCCATAGGTGCATACAATGTGGTCGTCTCTTTTTGGTGATACTATCAGTTATGATGATCATTATTTACATTGATTAATTTATTAAGATTCCATCACTCCTTATTTGTTTATAAAGCTTATACTTCTAGAAAGAGAAATTTCCTCACCTCAAATATTTGGCTGCTTTGTAGTATAACCAAATAGTTTATGAACTGAGAAAAGGAGGATGAGTGGTTAATTTTTCCCTTTTATTAACAATTTTTTACAAAGATTTTATTTATTTATTTGACAGACAGAGATCACAAGTAGCAGAGAGGCAGGCGGCAGTGGGGTGGAGAGGGGGGAAGCAAGCTCCCCGCTGAGCAGAGAGCCCAATGTGGGGCTCAATCCCAGGACTCTGAGATCATGACCTGAGCTGAATGAAGGCAGAGGCTTAACCCACTGAGCCACCCAGGTGTCCCTGTTCTGTTACTCTTGATTGATTTAAAAAAAAAAAAAAAAAAACAAAAAAAACTATGCCAAACCAAACTTGCATTCCTGGGATAAATTCCACTTGGTCATAGTGTATAATCTTTACGTGCTGCTAGATTCAGTTCGTTGAGGATTTTTGTGCCCAAAAGGAATACTGATTTGTATTCATAAGAGACACTGGTCTATAGGGTTTTTTTTTTGTTTGTTTGTTTTCTCGTCCTTATGGTATCTTTGTCTGATTTTGGCATTAGGGCATTATTGGCCTCAAAGAATGAGTTTTGAAGTTTTCTTTCCTCTTCCATTTTTTGGCGAGTTTGTGAAGAATTGAAGCCATCTGTTCCTGATTTTTTTTTTTTTTGGGGGGAAGGAAGCTTTTTTATTATTAATTCAAATGCTTTACTTTTTAAATGGTCAATGTAGATTGTCTTTATCTTCTTACTGATCATCAAATCAGTTTGATAGCAGGTATCTTTCTTGGAATTTGTCCCTTTCATCTAGGTTATCTAATTTGTTGGCACAGAATTATACATAGTAATCCCTTATAATCCTTTTGATTTCTGTAAGGTCAGTAATTATGTCCCCTCTTTCATTTCTGATTTTAATAAATTGAATTCTCTCTTTTTTCTTGGTCAGTCTAGCTGCAGATTTCTCAGTTTTACCGATCTTTTCAAAGAGTCACCTCATTGCTTTACAACTGTGTAGTTTCCATCATATAAACAGCCATAGTTTATCAACCAGTCTGTTACTGATGCACATTTGGGTAATTTCCCATTACACATAATGCTGCAAAGATTAGCTTTGGGCATAAATCTTTTAAAAAATATTTTTGCTGATATTATTCTTGATCCAGAAGTTAAGTTTGCTGGATCAAAAAATAAATGCATATATAATTTTGACAGGCACTCCCACATTCTCTCTTCTTCATTGCAGTTTACCAGCAGTTTGAGAATGCCTATCACCTACAGTCTGGCTAAAGGAGAATGTTGTCAAATTTTGATTTTTGCTCAACTCATGTCAATAAATGGCATCTTAGTGCAATTTTAATTTACATTTGATGAGCAAGGTTGAGCATTTCCTTTTCTGAGGATTAGCTGTTCACCTCTTTAGGCCATTTTTCTAAAAGGTAGCCAGATATTTTTTCTTTATTTTTCGAAGTTCCCTATATACTAAGGATATTAATTGTTTATCTGTGATATAAGCTGCACATAGTTTCTCTCAGTTTGTCTTATTTTATGTTTTTGTCAACATAGCTTTTTTGGTGAAAGTATTTATCAATATTTTTCCTTATTGTTTCTGGATCAAGTCATAGTTAGGATAGTTTTCTCTATTTTTGAATCTATTGAATCTATAATTCAAACTCCCCTCAATTCCACCTTTCAAATGCATAGTATTTGTATGGCTTCATTTCTTATGTTTAAATGTGATCCAATAAAAATTTATCTGAGTGTGAGAAATGGACCCAATTTTATTTTTTTTTCTATGGTCATCTAGCTATCCTACAACTATTTGTTTAAAAAGTCTGTCTCCATTTCTAACATATTTTAAAAGGCATTATTTATAATATGATTATATTTTATTGATTATATAGCTCCAAAGTTGCCTTTAAAAATGTCTAAATATTATATTGTAGGTTGCTGAAAGGAAAATCTGCTTCCTTTAACAGTACTGAAAATAAATGACAGACAAAACTTCAGACTTGAAGGCATGACCTCTTTCATTACCCACAGAGTCTAAAAGTTCCTTTTTTGTTTTTATTTTTTTACAGCAGATAGTCCAATAAGGGTTATAAATGTATTTTTACGTTTCTTTGCCATCTTTTCAAATGTTTAATTTTAAGAAGTATGAGAATGTATAAGAAAGACCATATTTTAAGACTTTTAATATTACTCTACCCACATATTTATGTTTGATGACTGTATAGTTATGTATTTCATTATGACATAATAATTAGAATTATCTGATCAAATATGTCAAAAGTGATGGAGTTGAGGAACCCTGACTGAGCTATAAACTCAGGAAAACACTTCATTTTCATAAAATACTGTCCTTTTCTCTAGTAAACTTCCACAGTCCTCCACTCCACAGGATCACTATCCTAGTTCTCAAATGGTCACACATGTAGATAATGATTAGGCAAGCAGGTATATCTCTTAAATAACTTGGTTGTAATTAATTGGAATGACTCAAAAAAAGGAAAGAAAAAAAGATGAAAAAAGATAGTAGGGAATGGAGGAAGGAAGGGGAAAAGGAGAAGGAAAGAAGAGGAAGAAGAGAGCTGGGTAGGAGGGAGGAAGGGAGAGAGAGAGACTGGTCATGTCCCCAGATTTGCCTTACTAAAAATGGTAAAACATTCCCAAAATGTATAGGTCTTGACTACATGAGAAACACTGAGACCAATGGAGGGTGGAGGAAACAACAAAACAGGAATGCTTGAAAACTATTATGCTACGGCTCAGGCTACAACCCATGACTGTGAAGCAAGGCCATGCACAAAGCTCTGTCCTTTTATAAGCTTATTAAACTTTAATGTTCCCCTACACGAATGCTTGCTTAGTTGGTACTTTTGAGAAAGGAAGGAAGAGACTAATATTTGATCTAATTAAGTATCATCACTTAATTACTGTCCAATTAAGTATCATTAAATTGCTCTAAAAGAGTAAGGCTTTCTAATTCTCCTCAATTAAAAAATTCAATTGATAAAACAAGTTGGTTTTAAGACTATATATATAGGAAAGGAGAAAAATAGAAAATCATGAAAGCAATCAACAAGGTACGCTCTTTACACAAGAAAGCAAGGTCCAGAACTATATATGCCACCTTTGAATGGAAAAAATCTGGATTTGCCTAAAGAAACTTTAGAAGAATATAAAATAAATGAGTAACATTGCTTTGAGACACAAGGACAGGGACAATGGGGGATGATGGAGATAAGAATGGGGGTCAGAGTTCTCTGCACACTTTTATACTTTGATTCGTTAACCATGTGAATGAACTTCCTATTTAAAAAGTAAATTTTATTGACAATCTTGTTTGCTGTTGTCCTTCCATTTTTCTCTGTGCTTATGCCTTTTTTCTTTTAAAAACTCCTTTGCTATCATTTTCAGTGAGGTTTCAAGAGGGAATAAGATAAGCTTAAGTATTAAATCTACCATGTTTAGTGGAAAGTTTCTTTATACTCTTCTAAAATTATAGCTTTAACATTACTTATTTATGGTATTGGTATATAAGTTCAGCAAAGATTTTCCTTGTTATAAATCACCACGAAAAGTAAATCCAATCCAATTCAAATACATTCATCCTTTTTAGTAAACCAGTTCTGATATTCCTAGAAGTAGTCTATAAACTTTCTTCTCAATACACATTAATCACTAAAATAAGGTGAGGGATAAACCTCTAATTCTAGGCTTCTGGAACACGATTTCAAGAGGTCCTCAGAGAACAAAAGGCTGCCAGCTGAGTGGAGTCTGGTAATCCTTTACACTACTTTGTTCATTTCAACTGTAGTCTCACAAATACAAACAAGATTCACAATGGCAGTGACAAAGATGAAGTTAATTTTACTCTTTTATAGTTTTGGACAACTAACTTAGGAATGGTAGAAAGCAGGGAAAGGATGAAGAGGTCTTCTGGGTTTTCCCACTTATTAAGGAGAATTGCTTTGTTTACTTTTTATCACTTACTAATTTATGTGGGGAGTTTTCCATTAAATTAACCTGTCTCTGAAGGAATGATGACAATCTTCTCTGTAACTGATACTTTTTTTTAAAGATTTTTTTTTTTATTTGAGAGAGAGAGAGATCACGAGCAGGAGGGACAGAGGGACAGGGAGAGAGAGTCCAAGCAGACTCTGTGCTGACTGTAGAGCCCAACATGGGTCTCGATCCCATGACCCCAAGATTACCACTGGAGTAGAAACCAAGAGTTAGACACTCAACCACCTGTACCACTCTGTTGCCCCAGGAGATTCTTGTCTTTTTTGAGCCACTTTGGATTCATTCATTCTGCTTCCAGTACTAGCTCTTGATTTTTATCTGTGACTCTATCTCTCTCTATGATTATGATGAAGACAACTTCCATCTGACTGGAAAGATGGCAAGTTCAGCAGATCAGACCCTACATGGCTGCATGTGTAGATTCAGGCATTTGGATGCAACGCCATTGGTCACTGAAATGTCTAGACTAGCTGGAACTTCTGGGAAAAAAGGGCTTTTTTTTTTTTTTCTTGAAGTTTAACACAGTATAATATAAATCATATCTGGAACCAGATGTCCAAGAACAGCTCAAAAATGAAGGAAAGCAGAGTAGATAGAAACTTAATTCTGGATTCCCAACCTGGCAAATCTTAGATTTAGACTTCTCAGTTTTATGAATTACTAATTCCCCCTTTTGGCTTAAGCCTTTTTGGGTTAGGTTTTTCCCTCACCTACACCCAAAATAAGGTGATACCTTCCCATTTATCAAGAGATCCACAAAGAACATGTCATTAAACCTACATCTCAGGTTCCTAGATATCCAAGCAAGAAATCAGCATTTTAACAATAAACCATAAATATTCAAGAAGTCATGCACAACTCATCAGAAAATAAAGTCAGAATCAGAGGGAGAGATTTTTGTAATATAAGCTATGAAGACTGACAGAGTTAGGGTAGGTTGGCAGTATCTGACAAAGTTTTTAAAAGCTGAACTGTATTTTTACTTTAATCAATATCAGTTGACATTAAGAGGTGTTACAATAAAAGGTGAAACAAAACTCAACATTGCACTATTACAGAGATGTTGATGAGGACAAAGCTCCTGGTATCCCACAGTATTTGCTCTAAAGGACTTAAGAAACACATCTACTTAAAGCCTCAGAACCAGATCAAGTGTGCTCCACACCAACAACTGTTTGTTTTCATCACATAAATGTGATTAGATTTTTTTTTTTTTTAAATTTCAAGTAGGCTCCATGCCCAACATGAGGCTTGAACTCATAACCCTGAGATCAAGAGATGCATGCTCTTCAGACTGAGCCAGGCAGAAAGCCCTGATTACATTTTTCTTTATACTGGCTGCTAGGTTAGAGCCAAAGTTGTGTTGGAAACTTTTTTAAAAAAGATTTTATTTATTTATTTGACAGAGAGATCACAAGTAGGCAGAGCAGCAGGCGGGAGATCATGACCTGAGCTGAATGCAGAGTCTTACCCCACCGAGCCACCCAGGCGCTTCAGTGTGGAATCTTTAACCCTAACATTTCTCTTCAACACAGTCCTAATCTTTAACCCTAATATTTCTCTTCAACACAGTCCTTAACATTTTTCATCACACACAAACATCCTCTACCCCCGTAACATGATGGACTTTTTAGAATAAAGATGAATATAAATAAATTAATGGGGTAAATAATATACCTGCTGTGTTGGTAAAATACCCACTGTTCTTTGTGTAAAATTTAGAGTTTGGTTCCCCCTGGTAGTAATTAAATGGCCAGGTTAAACTGCTGATGGGCAATTTAAATGATTCTTAGGTTTTTTCATAATTATGCAACTTCGCAATTATTCTCAGTTTCCGCAGTTCAAACAGTAAGATCAAAAACTGAAAACAGGGGCGCCTGGGTGGCTCAGTGGGTTAAGCCGCTGCCTTCAGCTCAGGTCATGATCTCAGGGTCCTGGGATCGAGTCCCGCGTCTGGCTCTCTGCTCAGCGGAGGGCCTGCTTCCCTTCCTCTCTCTCTGCCTGCCTCTCTTGTGATTTCTCTCTGTCAAATAAATGGATAAAATCTTAAAAAAAAAAAAAAAAAACAACTGAAAACAGCCTTTTTCTTTGCTTTCAACCTTAGTTTAATGTAAATTAGTAAGTTAAAAACACTTTCTTGTCCTTCATCTTCTCCACTCTGTGGGAGAAAAAGAATTCAAATATCATCGTCATCACCATCATCTGGACATAATCACTCTCAAAATTTGGTCCAGAAATTCCATCCATAAAATAGGAGATATCACAGTAGCTGGCATTGAAGAAACATGTGGTGGAATGATTACACTCTGTTATACCCCAGACAAAAGTTTGGATTCTAGACTAGAGGGAGAATGTATTCATCAAAGAACTCACATGGCTGTATTTTTGATAATTCTTCCTTGGTCCATTTTCTGCCCAATGCCATGCACGACAAATACAATATGGGTTGTCTGTGATGGCTTGTCTTCTAATGTGGCTTCTTCTACATAACCTCTATGAAGTCTGGTCCCACTACTTGATGCTGTAGAAAAATTGTGATTCTAAGTTCACTATTTATTCCAGATAATAGTATTTTGACAATATACTGAAAGAAATAATAAAGTAAAAGGAATATTAAGAAAAAATTTCACTGGATTGGGTGGGGATGAAATTTGTAAGAAGATGTATCTTGACTGGCTCAGATATAAAGTGCTTAAATGGACATGACGCCAAAGCCAGAAAAAACAGGAAAAAAGAAAAGGAAGGAGGGAACGATGGACAGAACACAAAAATTTTTTTTAAAAGTTCTCTATCAAAAAAATACCATGAAGCAAAGATAAAAGGTGAATGACAAACTGGGAAAAATTTTGCAAAATATGTGCAAAATCAGTTAACTACTAAGGTACAAAAGAGAGCTTACTAACCAAAAAGTGAAAAGACAACCATTCAAATAGCAAAATGGTCGAAAGGTACAAGGTAATTCACAAAACAAATACAAATGACTAGTAAACATAAAGAAGATATTCAAGCACATCTGTTACCAAAGAAATCACAACAAAAGATGGAATAGCAAAAAAGATTAATATCAGACTTAACAAAAATTTCTGGAAAATGTATTAGTAATGCTCTCACATCTTTCTCCGGTACCATTGCCTCTTTTCTTCCCTTTAGTCACACTTCTTGAAAAAGTTGTCTCATCTCACTGCCCCCATGTCTTCACCTACCTAGACTTCAACCCACACCAATCTGGCTTCTGCCCCCTCAATCTACCCAAATCACCAATGACTTCCATTTCACTAAATCCAACATAAAATTTCAGTTTCCACCTTCAATTGCCATGTTTTATTTTCACATCACTGCCTGAGGTTTGACTGCTGTTGTGTTTCTAGAAGTATAAAAGATATTTACTAATCTTGTCAATCATTCTAAATATATTACCATTGATGAATACATGTGAACTGAATCGCCTTAATAAAAGTTTCATTTAACAGGGCAGTAACTGTCACTAAATTTAAGGCATATTTAAAATATACTAAAAATAGAATATGAATAGTCTATTTTGAATGTAAGAGAAAGAGATTCTTTCAAAATTTTGACAAACTACAGTAATATTTAACAATTACCTTTAGAAAATCCCAGTTTTTGGGTTACTGTCCTTGCAATTTTAGATGTTGTTGCATCACTATAAAGATACACTTCATCCATACTGTGCCAGTCCACGTGATTTCGACTCAACTTGAAACTATGAATAGCTGTTACAAAAAGGAAAAATTAATGTTAAGGTTGCTCATTTGTGTGAAGAATTATAACACACAGATTTTTGAATCAGTATTTTAACTCTGTTCAATAAAAAACTGTTTTACTGAAACACATATTGATGTGAAGCAAGTAAAAGATAGGGACTTTATTTTATAAATGATAAACCATGCTACAGGGAATATCAACTTGTTTCAACGACACAGAATAACTGGCTTAACCACCATAATTTTAACGTGTAACACGTAGCCAGTATGTTGTGATTATTAGAGAACTGCTTTCCCACGTGATATGCCCATTTCTTAGGTCTAAGGGATAATATATACCTTCATCAAAGTCCTCAATATCTTTGACATAGAAACTTAAGTTTCCTTTCTTCTACGGATTTTATTTTTGGATCTGTGAAAATTTCACTCAGTGCAAGACAAAACAAGACTAGAGGAAAACAATTCTCTTTAACTGATGAGAACAACCTAACTTATTAGAATATATGGTAGTTTTGAAATGGATATAAAAACCAATTATCACTGGATATTGCTTACCAAAGTTGAAAGATATTTTAGTAAGATATCAACAAAATATTGAAGAAATATTTTCTACTATGATGTTCAAATCAGTATGGTTATGCCATTTCTATAACTAAGGTATGCCTGGTGAAAATAAGCTCTAAGGAAAAAAATAACCAAACCTATGTGCTCAAGGAATACATAAGCTCTCTGTGGCAGCTACAATGTCTTGTACCACATTCTGTACCACTGGCACCAGCGTCCTAGCACAGTGCCTGACATGTGTCACAAATTCAGTAATATTTGTGGAAGCAGTAGATTAAGAACTGTCATAACTTATTCATCCATTCATAACTTGATAATTATATTCTGAAGGCCTTAAACTTTCCTCTCTGTATCTCTGGTATAAAGAGAAAAATCCACATACCCATCTTCAGAAAACTGAGCACCTTAAAATTGCTATCCCTGATTTATTTAAAAAAAAAAAAAACAAAAAACCTTTTAAGCAAAATATTATCTCCCAATATATATAAAGACCCAGAGTACAAAGAGATTAAGAGACTTCCCACAAAGCTGATTACCAGCAGAGTCTAACTATTCTGACTTGAAGATGAGTTGAAAATAACCTGAAGTTTAAATATGAAAGGTTATATAGTCGTGGTCAAGATCAAGTTCATAAATCAATTTTATGAAAACCTACTCCCTACTAAAAACACATAGAGAAGTAAATCATTTCAGGGAAATTATTCCTAGTTATGTGATAAATGTAATTTCAAAAATTTATGAAAAACCAATTTATATTTCACTTATCTGTCAGGATGCATTTTACTAACAATGAACACAGACCTAGATGTGATTAGTGTAACAAACATTAATAATGTGCAATCAAAAAAAAAAAAAAACCAAAAACAAAAACCATTAACAATGTATAAACTCAGCTTTTCTCATAAAAGAGCTTTTTGTAAATTAGGAAAATCATTTGCAAGAGTTTAATAATTATTTACTTTTCTATGTCTGATCCAAACCACTATTTTATTAAAGCATTTTTATCTAAAGTTTCTAAACTACATCTTTTTTCAAATAGTTTTGAGTCACATGCTTAAAACATTGAAACTACAGGACCAAGATATTAAGAGAATAGTGAAGCCAACAAAATTTTGTTCCTCCTCAAATCATCCACAAACCGCCTTAAAGTAAAACCTCTTAGTATTGGGTGAACATCCCTTTACTGGACTACACACATTATTTACAAATGTTTATGTTGCTTATAATTAGGTAACTCTAAGCAAAATAGCACAATGGACACATTTCTAAAAAACTAAAAACTTCTATGCTTTAAATGCTGAATACTATAAGCCAGGGAGAAATAACTACATGGAGAAATAAAACTACAATTACTGTACCTTGAGAACGCTTTCGTTTAAGACCTGCCGCATCTGTACTCTCCTTATATCCTCTCCATTTGAACAGAGAAGGGAGGGAGAAGGGAGGGAGGTGGTAGACAACTAAGAAAGCAAAAACACTGAGCTTCAAAGTAAATTTTAAATGAGGTTTGCCATTTTGCCTTTTGTATTAACTTTAAAAAATGAGTTGTATTTGACAAACATTATTCTAAATGCTTTATTTATATAACTTCTAATTAAAAATCAGTAAAGCAAAACATTAGTTTAATAATGTTTATCAAATAGATCCTCTACTTTTATTGAAAGTAAAAAAGGCAAATGATACCTAAAATTTATCAGTTAAAGACAACTATGTGATCATCATATTTAATGCCTTTACACACATAGAATAAAAAATAGGTCTGGTATTTTTGTATGCATAAGGGATATATAAACCCATCTTGACAATACTAAGGTTATTTACTTTCACCAAATTAGCTGACAGCTGGTGTCCAAATTAGGAAGGCAATAAATAACATTTTAGACATTTAAAGCAGTTTTCCTGAGAAAATATCACAGTATACATTTCACTAGATGCCTTCTATTCCTGAAGTATATAATGGAAGCTTCCCACAGAAACAAAATATTCTTTTCACAACTCCGTTCAAGCTGTGAAAAGAATTTTAAAATGAAACTTTTGCCAAAATAAATAAAATTGGAAGCTCTTTAGCTGGTTAGTGATAAAATAATGGAAGTTAGTAATAAGTGACGAAAAAATTCACTAGTAAAAATGCATGCTGTGACATCTTTAACAAGAAAGAGACAACATAAAGCCAGACATAGACTTGATTTTTGGCAAATCAGTAGACAACCTTAAAGTCAACACTTTCCCTGTTGAACATTGCTAGTTACATATCAGTAAATTTCTTTACATTTTAAATAAGCATTTTTTTTTTTTAAAATCCACTTGAAATTGAACCTTACAAAACAGTTTTTTTTTTCTTTTCTTCTTCTTATTCTTTTTTGTTTGTTTGTTTTTAAATAAAGCAGTTTCTTAACAGTTCAGGAAATGAACCACAGAACCTTTATGACTTAGTTCAAATTTATGTTCTAAAACATTTGCTTTTTCATCCTCACTCCCTTCTACAATAATGTGATATTCAAAGGTTAAATACTGCTCAAATATGGATATATTAATTCCTGTTGATACATTTTAAAATATCTGTTGTATGTATAGGTGAAGCATATTCAAAGATTTGTGCAATAAAGGTAACTGAGAAATGTTTACAAGGCACTTAATAATTACAACTATCTGTAATTAGATAGCTACAAACTAGAATTTAAAAGCTGGGTTGTAACATTAAGATTATAAAACCATTTCATTGTTACAGAGAAGTAGAAAATGACAACTGAAGCAATTTTCTTCACTGAAAAAGTTTCTTCTCAAAGGTGCCTCCGGTTAGTTATTGAGGAGTAGATGATGTACCACTTGCAGGAAACATTTTTAAACAAAAAAGTTCATTAGGAAAAAGCTAAATATCAAAGTAGATCAAATTGGCATAAATTTGAGACTTTACTATTCAAAGAAACAAAACCTAGGCTTTATATATCCACTAGTAAAACTAACATGAACCAAATCTATATTTACCAAAAGAAAACTAAAATAATAAAGACATTAGTAAAAATGTATGCTGTGACATTTAGTAAGCATGGAACAGCCAACATAAAGCCAGACATAGACTTGTATTTAGCAAGTCAGCAGATAACCCTGAAATCAACATTTTCCCTATTAAATATTGCTGGTTATAAATCAATATAAAATGTCTTTACATTTTAAAAAAGCAATTATTTACAAATTCACTTGAAATACATATGGACTTTGACTATACTCCAAAATTATACAAACACTTTCAGAAAGCTACTCAAGATATAAAAAATAAGGCTTTTCTTTCTAAAGGAACTGTATGATTTAGGGATTAAAAAAGACAAATACCCCAACTTACTAAAAAGAGAAAAGCATATTTGTTTAAAACATTTTCAAGATTTTATGTATGTATGTATGTATATATGTATGTATTTATTTATTTATTTGACAGAGAGATGGAGAAAGAGCACAAATAGGCAGAGTGGCAGGCAGAGAGAGAGGGAGAAGCAGGCTCCCCACTGAGTAGGGGAGCCTGATGTGGGACTTGATTCCAGGACCCTGGGATCTTTTTTTTTTTTTTTAATATTTTATTTATTTAACAGAGAGAAATCACAACTAGGCAGAGAGGCAGGCAGAGAGAGAGGAGGAAGCAGGCTCCCTGCGGAGCAGAAAGCCCGACGTGGGGCTCGATCCCAGGACCCTGAGATCATGACCTGAGCCGAAGGCAGTGGCTTAATCCACTGAGCCACCCAGGCGCCCCTATTTAAAATATTTTCACAAAATTAAATAGACAAGGTTCTTTATACCTTCCTCTCAAATCAAATTCTTATTCTCACTTGAAAGTCATTTGCTCTATTTGTCACAATAGCTCACAGCATAGTTAGAAAGCTTAATTTTTTTCAACCCAAAGGACAGAATTAGGGTACCATCGTGAGCACAAGAGAGACAAAAAGTATTTACTATCAATCCAACAGGGATCCCCATTAAATGAAACTCACGTGCTAAAAAGCATTAATGAATTTTTCCCCCTAAAATGTGAAGTTTTAGGTAGGAATTTTTATGTTAGCAAACATATGCATAAATTCAAAATGTTAACTTATTAAATGCTAACATTTAATTAAAATGTTATTTTATATATCAAAGCCTTACATAGCAATGAAGATTTAAAGTACTAAAGCATTTCTAATAAATTTCCAGAATAATCCTTCTCCTCTTAAAGGGATTTTCTTCATTATATAATTCTGAAAGCAACAGCGTATCAAAAAAAGGGGTTGCTGATGACATACTAATTCCCAGAATAGAACAACTCAATGACTTTTTCCTTTCTAAAAGCTGGTAACCTGGATAATCTCAACTTTAGGGAAAGCAGTTTTGACATCTCAAACATGCCAACAGTAATGAGAAAACCCCCAGCAACCTTCTTGGATCTCAGAGAAATTAAGTTAGGTAAATTTATAAAAAGTAATAACTAAAAAGCTAGAAGAGGAGAATCCTCTTAGTCACCAAAGAGGGAGGAAAGAAAAGCTGGTTAGAAAGGATTAGCTCCCCTACTCCTCTTGCCTTTTTGACTTCTGCAGTTCTGTATTCAGAATTTGGGATATTCTTATCCAGCAAAAGTGACAGGAATACACACTTTACAAGCCAAATTGTTAAATGTTTTAAGTCCTTCAAGATACACCAACACCTGTGATGTCACAGTATCCCAAAATGGCTTGAACAGTAACCTGTCTATGAATTTATATTGATGGTGTGACTCCTAGATAGCATATAGTTAGATTTCACATTCTTAATCTGTCAATCTCTGCCTTTTAATTGGAGCATTAGTTTACTTACATTTACTGTAATTATTAACATGGGTGAATTTAGGCCTACCATTTCACATTTATTTTCTCTTTGCTCCATTTGTACTTTGTTTCTTGTTTATCCTTTCCTGATTTCTTTTGGGTTAATTAGATACTTTTTACTATTTTATTTTAATGCCCCAACTGGACTTTTTTTCTCTCATACCCTCAACATTTTAAAAAAAATCATCTTTATTGAGGTACAATTGACAATAGTGTAAGATATTTAATGTGTACATCATAGTAAATTGATATACATTGTGAAAGTATTCCCCTTATCTAGTTAATTAGACCCCTTAACAATTTGAAGAGCTCTGATCAGTTATTTTGTAGGAGGTCCCTTAATTTGAGTTTATCTGATGTTTTCTCATGATTGGATTGATGTTATGCATTTTTTGGCCAGGGTGAAGTACAGGACTAACCCATTTAAAAACTTTAATCTTTTTAAAACTGATTATTGCTAGGATCAATAAAGTGAGTCAAACACTACTTTGGTACTATATTCAGGTATTTTCAAAATTACTTATTTGAAGTGCTGATTTTATTTGTAGAATTCATCCCCAGTGAAACTCTAGACTTCCATTTATTAGGCTGCTAAGGTGGGGTGGGAAGAGAATCAATTTTATTGCAACGCTATGAGAAAACAAAATTTAGATTAAAGTATCTAAATCACAAAAAGTCATGACACTCTTATGGGTTATCTTTATGTATGCTAAACTTTCAATCTATTTCACTGCTCACTTTGAGATTAGTAGGAAAATTAACAAGGAGAAAATATTTTAAAAGCCAATTTATTTGTGGCATAAGCTACCCTAAACAAAACACAGATAAGGTCAGAAAGAAAAGTAATTATTTTAATGTCCTTCAAGGCAAGAACTCTGTTTAGTTTCTTAGAAATTCCAGAGGGAAAATAATTCCACAGAGCACTTAAAAGTTCCTATATATAGTATTTTAAAATGTTTTTAATTATTAAGTAGGATTTTTCCAGAAAGCCTTATATGAAAAACTCTACGGCACTGTGCTCTCCAACTCTGTATTCCAACTCTGTTTGCAGAATATCTAATTCTGTATTCACTGTTTACTGTGTTATATTATACTTAACTCTTTGTAACTACTTTCATCTTTGGGTTTGTCTTTCCCAAAACTTCATGAGGTTCAAAACCCTGTATCTTTCACAAAAGTGCCGAGCATAGTACTACCTGCACATGGAAACATTGAAAACCTCCTAAAAATATGAAGAGTCAAGGCTTTCTTACATGTGCATGAGAAAATTTAGGTGGAGAAGATATTTTTACCCTAAGAAATTAATGAAATATGAAATTTGAGAAGCTTGGACGTAAGAAGCAAAATAAAAGATTATGTTTTTATCTTTGTAGATATGGTAAATTTGATTTTTCTAACAATGGTGGCTTTTTAGCAAATATTCTTAAGACCAGTGATAATTTTCAAGTATACTAGAAAATTTCCCATAATCTTCAAAGTCAAATATCACATCTTAACACAGAAATGTATGTTTTGCATAAAGCTGAATAAAAACTAAAATGAATTATGACAACAGTATATATACCACATTGAACTTAAAATCTTTGTTAATAACAAAATATGCTGAAGCTTTACTTATACACCACAGTGTATTTTAAAAAAACAATTTTTTCTTCTAATGAACCTTAAAGAATCATCATTTTGAAAGATGACAAGGCAAAAATGTTCTAACAGTTTAAAAATTTTGTTGCTACTAACGAGAATTTTACCAAAGTATATCCTTAAGGCTAGCAAAAAATATTACTATAATATCTTAAATTGATACTCTAGAATCAACACAGACATTCTAGGCATACTAAAAGTCTACTCACACAAATATACCATGTTCTTTATCAGACTTCTTTAAATGACTGGGATATTAAAATTAGGGTACTGTGAAGAAAATGGAAGTATCCTGCTATCCTGAACAATTTGACAGGCAGTAGAAGTAAAAAAGACACACAGGATTCTAATTTTCACTGAAATAAAAACAAGATTCCAAATAGATGGATCTAGAGATGAAACAGAGCTAATGACTAACTTCTATTGGATAAATTAGTAAGAGGAAAAAGAATGTTTTGAATACAGTACAAGAAAGGGAAATAATCTACTTACATTTTTATTTTTTATACTCATCATTTTTCTCCTCCAACTCTTGGGATTTTTTTCCCCTACACTAATAGTAATGAATTCAGGTGGCTAAACTGGGTTTGTTAAGGTGAACTGCCATTTCTGAGGGAGGACTGAAGGAGAATTAATAGAAAGAAATATAGAATTCAGCCTTCTCCAGTAGCAATCTTATTTTGGTAGTGATCATGAGCCACAACTTTCCTCAGTTATGTAGACTTTTAATCAACTAGACACAAAAGATATGTTAATTTGGTGTGAACTAAGCTATGTAGTTTCCTTGCTTGTGATGTGTGTGTATGTGTGTGTGTGTTCAGAGAGAAAAAGGAGAAAGAAGACCTAGGATGTTTGATACTAACAATAAGAAAAAAAATTAGCCAATTTAAAGCTTATTGTTTTGCCATTATGTCATGTGAATAATTACTTTTTTTAAATTAACATATAATGTATTATTTGCCCCAGGGTACAGGTCTGTGAATCATCAGGCTTACACATTTCACAGCACTAACCATAGCACATACTCTCCCCAGCCACCCTATCCTTCCCCTGCCCCACCTGCCAGCAACCCTCAGTTTATTTAGTGAGATTAAGAGTCTCTAATGGTTTGTCTCCCTCCGGATCCCATCTTTCTTTTTTTTTTTTTTTTTTTTTTTACTTCTAACGACATAATTTTTTCCAAGCTGCATTCTGTGAATTACTTGATCAACACTGAGTTTTTCTGCTTTAGAGATGTTTTATGAGAAGGGGAAAAAAACACTTAACTCATATTTTAATTCGCTAGTTTCAACAGGGCTTGCCAAGAAACCTCCCAAATAAAGGCAAGTATAGATGAAGAAATACTTTTTAGAAAAAAATATTTAGAGAAATCTACAAATTCTAATCTACCTATATTATACTCACCAGAATAGCTGATCCCACTGCCTGCAGTAAATGGAACAATAGAAGCATTTTTAACTTTACCACACATTTTGAATTTTACTCAAGATCAGACACATAATGAAACATGGCAATCTTGGCTATGATATAAATATTTTAAGGTATTGCAAACAAATCCAAATGCTGAGTAAGGGAATATAAAGAGTAGACTGTTTCAAAGTAAAAGTTGATGTGGTTATCAATATGGAAACAACCTAAAGGTACTCATACAAAGGAAATTAAGGTTTTTTGTTTTTTTTTAAACTTCAGGAAAAGAACTGACATTAAAATATTAATAAAACTGCCCTTTTGATATAATGACAGATTTTTTGTAGATTCAATTTTCATTGGTAATTACAAACTACTGAAAAGGACTAATTCACAGAACATTTAACAATTTGTACAATAATAAGTCATGTTAGTGTCATGCCAATGAACACATATTAAGTAAAAAACAGAGAGTTTGAAATTCATAGCATTATTAAATTCTAAAATAATCAAATGTTTAAATCTGGAATTTTATAAATTCTAACACTCATGAATTACTATGCAAAATTAAGAATTACTCTAACTTCATCAAGAACTTACTTGGTTTACAACATATTAATTGTATTAATTGGTCTTACCATCTTTTCCATCTATGGATTTTGACACTTCAATATCAAAATTTTCCTGCATCTGCTGACCTCTAAAACAGCTGAGATGTTCTTGCTCAATTAAATTACTTTCTTTTTCTTCCAGAGGCTGCCAAGTACCATCAATAAACCACTGTCCACGCATTACTGGTATTTTATCTGCCTCTGAAAAGAGAAAACACAGAATTATACATTTTAGGATCCAAGGGTCCCAGAGAGAGACACAGTAACTGTAATTTTTATATTTTGTTACTACTGTGGCAAAAACTTCCATGGCTCAGCAGAATCATTTAGTTTTAAATTTAGATTTTAAGGCACAGTACATATTTTTTACAGTATATCATTTTATTTATATTGGATATTATGCAAAAATTATTTTGGCATTAGAAAGGTAGATGAGCTGTTATCTTTATAACTGAGGCCACAAGTAACCCAAATTAGTAGGTGATGGGGTTAAGACAAGTTCATGCAAGATGCTGGTAATAGTTTCACTGTATACGTTCCCAGAAGTATTTCAGAACTAGAGTGTGTGGCAGTAGTGTTGTTGTACTTTTTTTTTTCCCTCACTTTGTTTTTTTCCTTTTCAGCGTAACAGTATTCATTGTTTTTGCACCATACCCAGTGCTCCATGCAATATGTGCCCTCCCTATTACTCACCACCTGGTTCCCCAACCTCCCACCCCCCGCCCCTTCAAAACACTCACGTTGTTTTTCAGAGTCCATAGTCTCTCATGGTTCATCTCCCCTTCCTGTTGTTGTACTTTTTAGAGTTGCCTTGAAGGTTATAGATTCCCAGTTAGAATATAGGAATAGCTGATATATTTAATTATAGTAAATTCCTTACCCATTTTAGGAAAAAATTGAGTGAAAGTTTTCTTGAATAACTGTAAACATTCCTTTGATTAAATACTGTTCCTAGGAGCACCTGGGTGGCTCAGCCCTTAAGTGTCTGCCTTCAGGGACGCCTGGGTGGCTAAGTTGGTTAAGCAGCTGCCTTCAGCTCAGGTCATGATCCCAGCGTCCTGGGATCGAGTCCCACATCGGGCTCCTTGCTCGGCAGGGAGCCTGCTTCGCCCTCTGCCTCTGCCTGCAACTCTGTCTGCCTGTGCTCGCTCTCTCTCTCTAATAAATAAATAAAATCTTTAAAAAAAAAAAAAAAGTGTCTGCCTTCAGCTCAGGTCATGATCCCAGAGTCCTGGGATCGAGCCCCACAGCAGGCTCTCTGCTCCGTGGGAAGCCTGCTTCTCCCTTTCCCACTCCCCTGCTTATATTCCCTCTCTTGCTGTGTCTCTGTCAAATAAATAAATAAAATCTTTAAAATAATAAATTAATTAAAAAATAAAGATTTAAATGCTGTTTCTATAAGCCTAATACTTTCCTTCCTTCCAAACCTCCCTCCCTTCCCTTTCCTCCTTTCCTTCCACGCCTAGTGTGGAGGCCAATGCAGGGCTTGAACTCAGGACCCCAAGATCAAGACCTGAGCTGAGATCAAGAGTTGGACACTTAACCGACTAAGCCACCAAGGCACCCCTATTTATTTATTTTTTTAAATAAACCACAACTGTTAGTTATGTTATTTTGAATCCTTTAAGATTTGTAAAAAAAATAAAGCAAAAATAAAATGGAAATAGCAAGCCTAAAAATAAAAAGCAAAATAAAACAAATGAACTTAATTATGTAGAGATTTGGTGGTTTAATCATATACAGAAAAATTATTTCAACTGGGTTTGAAACACAGTAATGTTTACATATATGAATTAGGATCTATCCTGTGAACAAAAAGAACTACAGATACATCTTAAGCCTGAATTTTGTTTCCTTGAGTTTTTCAAAATGTTATTCTAGCTTTCCTTGCTATATTATTCTTGAGAAGTCTGATGTAAGTCTAATTTTTTTTTAAATAGGAAAAAGAACCAGAATGTGGTTCTTTTTTTTTTTTTTTGATATTTTATTTATTTGACAAGAGAAATCACAACTAGGCAGAGAGGCAGGCAGAGAGAGAGGAGGAAGCAGGCTCCCTGCGCAGCAGAGAGCCCGATGCGGGGCTCGATCCCAGGACCCTGGGATCATGACCTGAGCCGAAGGCAGAGGCTCCAACCCACTGAGCCACCCAGACGCCCCCCCTTTTTTTTTTTTAAGTAAAGTGATCCCCTGCTCACTCTACCCCAGATGATAGAAAAAAAATTGCCTTTAAAGTCTAATAGTTTCTGACTCAAAGTTCATTGTTCTGGATCAATCAGTCTTGGTGGGCCCTTTTGATACATAGATTTCCATTTTTCTCTTGTTTCTGAAAAGTTCCCTCGGATTATGGTTTAGTCTTTAGTTCTGTTCCACTGATTTCTCCCTTTCAGGGACTCTAATTGTAGATATGCTGGGTCTTCCTTTTTCTATATGGAATTTCACACACTTTCTCAAGCTTTTTATTTCTTTCTGCATATTTTCCCATTATTTTGTTTGTTTTCCTTCCTTTTGTTAATCTCTCTTATGTCAATGTCCCTATTAGTATGTCCACAAGTTTGAGAAATTTTTTATTTGGATGGAGTATTTAATAGTTTCCTCAAACTTCTGGGGACGATGGTGGAGTAGGAAGATCCTAAGCTCGCCTCATTCCAAGGATACAACTAGGTAACAATCACATCAGTGTAAATAACCCAGAAAACAATCTGGAGACTCTCCACAGCTAAATGTAGACATGAGGGCACATCAAAGAGTGCAGGAAGGGTGGAGACTTGGTTGGGAACCAAACTGACTGGGAGACTGTCCACGGGAGAAAGTGATGCTATAGGCACAGAAAGAGGAGCAGACACCTCACCAGGCATGGGGAACCTGCACTGGGAAGAGGAATCGTCATAATGTGTGGCTTTGAAAACCACAGGGTCCTAACATCTCAAGTTCTTACAATCAGTGGGGATTAAAAACTGGAACTTTAAAAAATTAGGGGGTGCCTGGGTGGCTCAGTGGGTTAAGCCTCTGGCTTCGGCTCAGGTCATGATCCCAGGGTCCTGGGATTGAGCCTTGTATCAGGCTCTCTGCTCAGCGGGGAGCCTGCTTCCCCTTCTCTCTCTGCCTGCCTCTCTGCCTACTTGTGATCTCTGCCTGTCAAATAAATAAATAAAATCTTAAAAAAAAAAAAAATTAGTGGGCCTGGCTCTGGGAGAGCCAGAGAGGGAGAGAATATGTGTCCCTGGCTGAAAAGAAACAGTATTAGAAACAGCCCCACTGGGGTGCCTGGGTGGCTCAGTGGATTAAGCCGCTGCCTTTGGCTCAGGTCATGATCTCAGGGTCCTGGAATCGAGCCCCGCATCGGGCTCTCTGCTCCGCAGGGAGTCTGCTTCCTCCTCTCTCTCTGCCTACTTGTGATCTCTCTCTGTCAAATAAATAAATAAAATCTTAAAAAAAAAAAAAAAAGAAAAGAAACAGCCCCACTAAGAAACACATTAGAAACAGCAGTTTGAAAAACACCTGGGGAAGATCCATTTATGAATCTCAGAACGTATGCTGGAGAGACAGGGATTTTTAGGAGTCTTCTCCAAGAACAAAGGAGTTGGAGGGTGCCATTTGCCTCCCCATCTCCCCAGCCTAGATACAAAGACACCTGGGAAAACTATTGGGAACTCTCTCTACCTACTTTGTTAACAGAGCTCTTTCCTGTGGACCTGCCTCTTCAACAAGCCCTCAGCAGGAGTCCATCCAAAGCAGTGCAACAAGTGTGGCAGTGTGCAAGTAGCCCCAACAGAGGCCAGAACTGCTCCAAAGTAACCCCTGCCCCGGGGAGAGGGGAAGACAACCACACACACACCAGTTGCACTGTAGCACCACCAGTAGACAGAGGCCAAATGTGTGGTCTGACTGCAGGTCCCACCTACGAACAATAGCTTCTCAGGGGACAACAAAGAGAAAACACCCAGCAGTTTCAGTGATACTGCATCTCTGAAAAAATCCTGGTCTGACTTCATTCAAGGTCAAGGCAGCCCCAGATTGGCCCACTAACAACACAAGAGCCAAACCTTGCCTGCAATAGGCAAACGGAGTCACTGCAGATGACTGGACTAAATGCAATGTGGCTCACCACAATAGGAGGGTACATACAACACACACAGGAGGCACCTGAAGTGCTAGGTTCTGGTGAACAGGGGACTCTGCGCTGCAGGGCACTATAGAAATCTTCATCTTAAGGCCACTACTGTCAGGAGCAAGAGATGTAGCTGATTTATCTAACACAGAGAAACAGAGAGACAAAATGAGGAGAAAGGAATATGTCCCAAATAAAGAATAGGACAAAACACAACAACAGAGCTAAATGAAATGGAGATAAGTAATATGCCTGCTAGAGAATTTAAAGTAATGGTCATAAAGATAATCAATGGAAGAGAGTCGAGGACCTCAGTGAGAACAACAGAAAAGAGAAAACATAAAAAGAGCCAGAGATGGGGGCGCCTGGGTGGCTCAGTGGATTAAGCCGCTGCCTTCGGCTCAGGTCATGATCTCAGGGTTCTGGGATCGAGCCCCGCATCGGGCTCTCTGCTCTGCAGGGAGCCTGCTTCCTCCTCTCTCCCTACTTGTGATCTCTCTCTCTGTCAAATAAATAAATAAAATCTTTAAAAAAAAAAAAAAAGAGCCAGAGATGAACTCAATAATTGAAATAAAAAATACACTAGCGGGAATAAACAGTACATTAAAGGGAAGAACAATGGATTGGCAATCTGGAGGACAGAGTAATGAAAAACAAGCTGAACAGGAGAAAGAAAAAAGAAAAAGAAAAAAAAATAGATTAAGGATCCTCAATAATACCATGAAGTGTAATAACATTCAAATATAGGGATCCCAGAAGGGTAAGATAGAGAAAAAGGGACAGAGAATGTACTTGAAGAAATAATAATGGAAAACTTCTTGAATCTGGGGAAGGAAACAGAAACTCAGATGTAGGAAGTACAGAGAACCCCCAACAAAATCAATCCAAGGAGGTCCACACCAAGACACATAGTAATTAAAATGGCAAAGTAGAGTGATAAAGAGAGAATTTTAAAAGCAATAAGAGAAAAGAAAACACTTAAATATAAGGGAAACTCCATAAGGCTATTAGCTAATTTTTTTTAGCACAAAAGTTACAGGCAAGAAGGGAGGAGCATGATATATTCAGAGTGCTGAAAGAAAAAACCCTGTAACCACACATAATCTAACCAGCAAGGCTATCATTCAGAAGAGGAGGACAGAGTGCTCCGGACAAACAAGAGTTAAAGGAATTCATCACCACTACATCGGCCTTACAAGTAATGTTAAAGGGAACTCTTTGGAAAGACCATGAGCAGGATAAGAACAGTAGGAAGCATAAAAACAGTAAAATTAAGTGTATCTAAAAATCAGTCAAGGGATTCACAAAATAAAAGGATGTAAAGTATGACATCATATACCTAAAATGTGGGAGGGGGTGGGCTCAAATTTAAGTGACAAAGCTCCAATAAAGACATAGAGTGATGGAATGGATAAAAAAGTAGGACCTGTCTATATGCTGCCTAAAAGATACTCATTTCAGACATAGAGACACAGGCAGATTGAAATTGACCTGATGGAAAAGTATTTATCATGCAAATAGAAGTGAGAGAAAGGCTGGGTAGCAATACTTATAATTACACAAAAGAGACTTTATTTTATTATTATTTTTTTTTTAAAGGGAAAGTTTCGCTAAGCAACTTCAGGTTGCTATTCAAGTGTGTGTGTGTGTGTGTGTGCCAAACTGCAGTTCTTTGATCCCAAATAAACAGTCTTGCTTAATTATTGCCTCCTGACAATTTTACTTTATTTTTTAAAATTTTATTTACTTATTTGACATAGAGACACAGTGAGAGAGGGAGCACAAGCAAGGGGAGTGAGAGAGGGAGTAGTAGGCTTCCTGCCGAGCAGGGAGCCTGATGCAGGGCCCGATCCTAGGACCCTGGGGATCATAACCTGAGCTGAAGGCAGACGCTTAACAACTAAGCCACCCAGGTGCCCCACAAAACAGACTTTAAAGCAAAGACTATAACAAGAGTCTATGAAGGACATCACATAATTATAAAAGGAATAATCCAAAAAGAAGATATAATAATTGTAAATATTTATGCACCAGGCATGGGAGCATCCAAGTAGATAAAGTAGCTAATAACAAATATAATGAAAGTAATTGATAGTAATACAATAATAGTAGGAGACTTTAACATCCCACTTATATCAATGAATAAAACATCCAAACAGAGAAGCAACAAGGAAACAGTGGCTTTGGATGATAACATTGGACCAAACAGATCTAACAAGATACATTCAGAACATTCCATTAAAAAACAACGGAATACATTCTTTTCCAGTGCACATGGAACATTCTCCAGAACAGATCACATGTTACAACACAAAACAAGTCTCAACAAATTAAAAAATAATGAAGTCATACCACACATCTTTTTTTTTTTTTTTTTTTTTTAACCACAATGACTTGAAACTAGAAATAAATGACAAGAAAGGATCTGGAAAGAACACAAATATATGGAGGATAAATAACATGCTACTACAACAATGAACATGTCAACCAACAAACCAAAGAGAAAATTAAAAAAATATGTGGAGACAAATGAAAATGAAAACACAATAGTCCAAAACCTACGAGATGTAGCAAAAGCTGTTCTAAGAACACAGTTTAATGGCAAGATAGACCTACCTCAAGAAGGAAGAAAAATTTCAAATAAACAACCCAAGCTTTCATCTAATGGAGCTAGAAAAGGGAAAACAAAACCCAAAAAACAGTGGAAGGAAGCAAATAAAAGGATTAGGCAGAAATAAACAAAATAGAAATTAAAAAAACAAACAAAACATTAGAACAGATCAATGAAACCGGAAGCTGTTCTTTGAAAAGGGGGGGGGGCGGGGGGGGAAGGGTGTTTTTAGCCAGACTCATCATAAAAAGAGACTGAAACAAAATCTGAAATGAAAGAGAAATAACAACACCACAGGAATACAAAAGACTGTACCAGGCATTGCTGCTGCGAAGCTGGAACGCCTCCATCTAGAAGATAAAAAAAAAGAGCGGGGGGGGGGCACCTGGGTGGCTCAGTTGCTAAGCATCTGCCTTCAGCTCAGGTCACGATCCCAGGGTCCTGGGATTGGGCCCCATATCAGGCTCCCTGCTCAGTGGGAAGCCTGCTCTTCCCTGTGTCTCTCCCTCTGCTTGTATTCCCTCTCTCACTGTGTCTCTCCCTGTCAAATGAATAGGCAAAATCTTTTTTTTTTAAGATTTTATTTATTTGACAGACAGAGATCACAAGTAGGCAGAGAGGCAGGCAGAGAGAGAGAGGGGGAAGCAGGCTCCCTGAGCTGAGAGCCACTGAGCCACCCAGGCACCCCTGAATAGACAAAATCTTAAAAAAGAAATACAAAAGATTATAGGAGAATGTTATAAAAAATTATATGCTAGCAAATTGGTCAATGTAGAAAACATGTCTTAATTTCTAGAAGCATATAACCTCCCAAAACAAAATCAGCAAGAAATAGAAAATTTGAACAGACTGATTACCAGCAATAAATTGAATCACTAATCAAAAAACTCCCAAAAAACAAAGTCCAGGACCAGATGGCTTAACTAGTGAATTTTACCAAACATGTAAAGAAGAGCTCAAATATATTTCTCTCAAACTATTATAAAAAGTAGAAGAGGAAAGAAAGTTCATCCTTCCAAATTCATCCAAATTCCAAATTCATCCTATGAGGCCAGCATTGCCCTGATACCAAAAACAATAAAGACATTACAAAAAAGAGAACTATAGGCCCATATCTCTGATGAACATAGATGCAAATATCCTCAAGAATATAGGCATCAGGCCTATATCCTCAAGCCATAGGCATCAGGCAAGAAAAAGAAGTGAAACGTTCACTGTTGGCAGATGACAGGATACTATATATAGAAAACCCTAAAGACTCCACCAAAAAAACTATAGAACTGATAAATGAATTAGGTAAGGTCGCATGATACAAAAATCCATATATAGAACTCCACTGCATTTCTACACACTAATAATGTAGAATAATGAGAGAAATTCATAAAATAATCTCATTTACAATTGCTCCAAAATAATAAAAATCTAGGAATAAACTTAACCAATGAAGTGAAAGACCTGTACTCTGAAAACTATAAAAGAACACCAATGAAAGAAATTAAATATGACACAAAGAAACAGAAAGAGATTCCATAGTTATGGAATGGGAGAACAAATACTGTTAAAATATCCAGACTACCTAAAGCTATCTACGATTTAATGACATCCCTATCAAAATACCAACAGCATATTTCACAGAGCTAGAACAAATAATTCTCAAATTTATATGGAAACACAAAAGACCCTAAAGAGTCAAGGCACTCTTGATAAAGAACAACAAAACTGGTGTTACCACATCTCAGTTTTCAAGATATTCTACAAAGCTGTAGTAATCAAAACAGTAGGATACTTGCACAAAAACTGACACATACATAGATCACTGGAACAGAACAGGAAGTCCAAAAATAAAACCATGATTATACTGTCAATTAATTTACAACAAAAGGTGAGAATACGCAACAGGGAGAAGACAGTCTTTTCAACAAATGGTGCTGGGAAAACTGGACCATTTTCTTAAACCATACACAAAAATAAACTCAGAATGGACTAAAGACCTAAATGTGAGAACTAAAACCATAGAAATCCCAGCAGAGAGCAAAGTTAGTAATTTCTCTGACATGGGTGGTAGCTACATTTTTCTATGTACATCTTCTAAGACAATGGAAGCAAAAGTAAAAATAAACTATTGGGATTTCATAAAAATAAAAAGCTTCTGCACAGCAAAGGAAACAACAAGGCAAAAAGACAACCTACTGAACGGGGCATATATCTGTAAATGATTTATCCAGTAAGGGGTTAGTATCCAAAATATATAAAGAACTTACACAACTCAACACCAAAAAACTAAATAATCCAATTAAAAAATGAGCAGAAGACATGAACAGACATTTCTCCAAAGAAGACATACAGATGAGATGGTCAACAGACACATGAAAAAATGCATCAGGGAAATGCAATTGAAACCACAATAAAATATCACCTCATACCTGTCAGAATGGCTAAAAAACAGAAGAAAGAAGTGTTGAAGAGGATGCAGAGGAAAATCAAACCCTTGTACGTTTTTGGTGGGAATGCACACTGGTGCAGCCACTGTGGAAAACAGTATGGAGGGTCCTCAAAAAATTAAAAATGCAATTACCACAGGATCCACTAATTCCACTACTGGATATTTACCCAAAGAACAGGAAAACACTAACTTGAAAAGACAGATGCACATCTATATTTACTACAGCATATTTACATTTTTATAGCATATTACAACAGTCAAGTTATAGAAGCAACCCAAGTGTCCACTGATAGAGGAACGGATAAAGATCTCTCTCTCTCTCTCTCTCTCACACACACACACACACACACACAGCAATACTATTACTCAGCCATAAAAAAAGAATGAAATCTTGTTTTTTTGCCAACAACATGGATGGATCTAGTGGGTATAACGTTAGTGAAATAAAGCAGAGAAAAACAAATACCATATGATTTCACTCATATGTGGAAACAAAACAAAGAAGTAAGAGACAAACCAAATAATACTCTTAAATACAGAGAACAAAATGATAGTTATCAGAGGGGCAGTGGGTGGGGAATGGATGAAACAGACGAAGGAGATTAAGAGTACACTTAGTATGGGATGCCTGGGTGGCTCAGTCAGTTAAGCATCTGCCTTCGGCTCAGGCCAGGATCCTGGGATCAAGTCCTGCATCAGGCTCCTTGCTCAGCGGGGAGCCCTCTTCTCCCCCTGCCCGCCTCTCCCCCTGCTTGTGCTCTCTCTCTGACAAATAAATAGTATAAATAAAAAAAAGATACACTTGGTGTGATGAGCACTGGGTAGTGCAAAGAATTGTTAAATCATTATACTGTGCCAGAAACTAATGTTAACACTGTACATTAATTAAACTGTTATTAAAAAAAATAAGACTTTTCCTCTGCTTTGGACTTCCTTTTTATGAAAGAATTTTTTTTTTAAGATTTTATTTATTTATTTGACAGACAGAGATCACAATTAGGCAGAGAGGCAGGCAGAGAGAAAGGGAGGGAAGGAGGCTCTCTGCTGAGCAGAGAGCCCGATGCAGGGCTCGATCTCAGGATCCTGGGATCATGACCTGAGCCGAAGGCAGAGGCTTTAACCCACTGAGCCACCCAGGCGCCCAATGTGAAAGAATTTTTATCAGTGGAAATATGTTGGTTCATATTTTCTGTATTCCTCTTAAAGTAACTTTGTATAACATCTAATTTATTTCTATTCCTGAGCACTTTATGGACAAAGTTCTTAGTTGAAGGCTGTCCTGCTTCTGCAGATTAGTAAAAGCAGTTGTTTTAATGGATAATGTTATGGTGGTAGTAGGGGTGGTGGTGGGTGGGTGGGTACTGAACTTGTGTGTCCTGTTTCTCTTTGATTTCTCCAGGACACTTATTTTCTCCTTCCTTTCTTCTTTCCTCTCCTATATGGCTCTGAGGGGAACCATCCTTTCTCTATCTCCTCTCCCAAGAGCAGTGTTTCTCTGATGCTGTTAGTCGTCCCTCTCTTTCACACACCTTCCCTATAGCTAGTGCTATGAATTCCTAAGTCCCAGGCCTGTGTCTGTATTTTCCCAGTTGTGTGGGGGATGTTTTCTTTCTATGGGGGTCATTTTGCTTGTGGTTCATTTTAAACCTCTGATCTCCTTTCCTCTGTCTTCACTATCTCTTGAGCCTCTCCTTGCCCCACTTTCCAGACTCAAGGGTTTGTAGCAGCAACAGGAACTGCTGTAATTTGTTGTTTCTTTACATAAAGGCAATTTAACATTCATGGTATTATCTACACTGTAGTAATGCTGAAGGTGTGATTTATATACGGGCTGTGTGTGTGTGTGTGCATGTACGTGTATGGTCCTGCTTGGTCTTATGGCTTTTGGGAAGGATGTGTGGAGAGACTAACATTTGGACAGCTGTCATTATCTTCCAAACCCAAAAGCTCATCTCATTTAATTTTTTAAAAAAGATTTTATTTATTTATTTGACAAACAGAGATCACAAGTAGGCAGAGAGGCAGGCAGAGAGAGAGGAGGAAGCAGGGTCCCCACGGAGCAGAGAGCCTGATGTGGGGCTCGATCCCAAGACCCTGAGATCATGACCTGAGCCATAAGCAGAGGCTTTAACCCACTGAGCAACCCAGGTGCCCCCTCATTTAATTTTTATAATAATCTTAAAAGATAGCTATAGTTACTGCACCTTTACAAATAAATAGGCTAAGTCTCAGTGAAACTAAATACCTTGCCCAAAGGCACATAGCTAAATAATATGAGAAGCAGGATTCCTGCCAAACTTTGACTCCTATGTTCATCTAGGCTTCTACTCTACACACAACCTTCTCAAGAAAGAAAAATCCCTTTTTAGCCTTCTCCCAAGAAATACAGACTGTTTAGCTGTGTTAGTAATTTGAAAAAAAGTAATTTGGGAGATTTTATACTGACAGTCTATTATAAGACTTACAAACCAGAACCAACCATGCCTCCCCATAAAAACCAGAGTGAAAAACAGTAAAACAAGTTTATAGCAAACATCTGTAATTTGAACTCTTTTCCTCTCTTTAGCCTAATAAATCTAAACAAAAACTCTACTGATAGATGTTTTTGGAGTTTTACCCAAGCTTCAAGTCCTACCAGTATGCTATTAAAGATCATCTTTCTGGTTCAGTCCTCTATCTTGTCCAAATATTCAACTGCTAACTAAAATGTCTCCTAGCAGACAGATCACAATGACAAGAATCACAAGTAGCCATGAAACATACTAGATTCCTGGAAAACAAAACAGAACACAAACTGTTACTCGACTTGTATTCCCTGTCACAGCAAATGGTGTGCTGACAGCATTGAACCAGTCACCCAAGACGCCTCCTCCTCCAGTGCTTCTCATAACCAGACATTAATCAGTCTTTACTGTATCTCCTAAATCACCTTCAAATTCATCCCATATTCATTGGGTCTACAGTCTAAGTTCACACCCTTATCATTTTTACCTGTTTTATTTCAGGAACTTCTTTTCTAAATGTAGTATCCCTAGCTTCAACTCTCATCAAATGCCTGCTCACACAGCTGTGTAAGTAGATGTTCATGGACACACATACACGAATCCCCCTAACTTACTCTCTTCTTTTTAGAGAAAGATTCAATCCTCCTTTTACAGAGTTTCCAGAGAAACTTTGTAAAATACCACAAATCATGTTATTCTAATACTTCAAATTCTTTAATGGCTCCTCACTCCCTACTAAATGAACTCTGAGCTTCTTAGAATTAATTATAAGCTCATGATCTTTCTTTGACTACCTCTTCACATAACTGATGCTGTGTTAGGTACTTATTCACCTACATAATATCTGAATGTCTATGATGAAGCAGGCTCTGGGGTAGGCTCTGGATGATACGTGAGATAATGCTGATGGTCGCTGTGCTGTCCATGTCAACAAGGACAGTTCCTTGAATGTGTGATGTTGAGCTGTATTTCTGTATCAGGCATGTGCTGTTCCTTCTACCTGGATTCTCTTCCCCATATTCTTCATTTAGCTAACCTGCATCCTTCTCTCCTGCAGGAAGCCTTTGGTGACCTGCCCTTCTCTGTGATTTCACTGAATAAACTCTGCACATCTGTCAGTGTTTATGTTACTTAGTCTTCCTCACTTCCATTGGATACTTGCATGTAGGTACTATGTCTTAGGAGCCTCCAAAACCTAAAAAAGAAGAGCACCTATGATACAGTAGGATTTGAATAAAAGTATGCTGAATGTTGCTGAACAAGTCATACTTCATTCAGCTTATCCTATCATCTGGCAAATGTGGTAGACTGAACACTTTTATTATTACTCCCAACTGGGCCTTCCTCAGTTTGAGTGGTACTTGCCAGCCTCTTTAGTTGGTCTATGCCATGGTCAGCCATTAACTTTCTATTTTCTGATAATTATATGATTCAGAGGAAAGAGTCTGACCATTTTCCCAGAGTAAAAGGACAGGTTATTTTTTTTGTGGGGGGGTGGACATTCTGTTAATGAATGACATACATATAGAAAGGTGTGCTAATCTTATGCATACAGCTCAATGGCTTTTTACAAGTTAGTGGCACCCAGATCAAGAAAGAAAACATTATTAACATTTCGGAAGCCCCCTCATGCATCTCCTTCTGAGTGCTACCCCTTACCAATGGTAAACATAATTTTTACCTCTAGCACCACAGATTATTTTTGCTTTTTAGTAGTTTATATCGTAGAATCATGTAGTATGTATTCTTCTATGACTTTCTTTGGCTCAGCATTATGTAACTGAGAGTCAGCCACAAAGATGGCATTATTTGCATGATTCAAGTACTCGCCAGGTGATAGCAAGTGGGCATTACATAGCTGTGACCTATGTTCTGAGGCTATCATCTTCTACTATTAAAATAATTCCAAATAGCATAGAGACATCTGCCAAAAATCCCTAATTATATGCTTTAAAAGATATTAAATCATCAATTCATTAATGGATCTCCATAGGGAGCAAGCTCTAATGTAAGGAAACCCCCCTAAACGGGCCTTTAGCCATATAAATGAAGCACTCACAGCTTTGAACTAGAGAGGACTATTCCTGCCTCTCTAATATGGACATACTTTCACCCTGTCTGAGGCTCAGAATATCCCATGCCAGGCTGCCCTCATGGCTGGAAGCCCTCCTAATCTGGCTTATGCTCTGATATCCCACAATAAGCCATGATCCCTTGTGGCTAACCTCCTCACCCCACACAGTTGGCCTCCAATATCCCATGCTAGGCTGCCTCTCATGTGGACATCTCTTCACTCAGCTTGGACTCTGACATCCTAAGCCCAGCTGTCAGTATTGCTCAGGAGCAGGAAAAGAGAGAAGGGCTAGTTTCCTAGTTTTCAACCTGGGACAATTCTCCCCACCAGGAGACATTCGGCAATGTTTTGTTTTGCTGTTGTTTTTTAAAGATTTTATTTATTTGTCAGAGAAAGAGAGAAAGCACAAGCAGAGGAAGTGACAGGCACAGGGAGAAGCAGGCTCCCTGCTGAGCAAGGAGCCTGATGTGGGACTTGATCCCAGGACTCTGGGATCATAACCTAAGCTGAAGGCAGATGCTTAACTGACTGAGCCACCCAGTCATCCTCACATTTGGCAATGTTTGAAGGCATTTTTGATTGTCACAGTTTGGGGGTGGGACAGTGTTGCTGGTATCTAGGCCAAAGATGTTGCTAAACATCTTGCACAGAACAGTTCCCCTGACCTCACACCACCATGCCCAGAAATAATAAATCATCTGCCCAAAATATCAACAAGTGCTGAGATAAACTCTGGGCCAGCAGCACCTTTTAAAACCTAAAACATGGGTATCTTCTTACACAGCAATTCTAGAAATATGCTTTATAGAATAAATTCTTGCAAAAATGTCTGAAGATAAAGATGTTAACCTCAATATTGTTATAAATGAAAACAGAAGAATAAAAACAAACAAAATGACCCAAATTTCTACCAACAGAGGACCAGACATACAAATGTTGCTTGGCACATAGTAGGTATGAAAAATATTCATTAAATCAAAATATGAATGAATGGATAATATAGCCATAGTGAAATAATGTTCAGAAAAAGTAGGTCTACATTTAATGACATGGAATAATGTCTACAATAAAAATTTAAAAATTAAATCATAGTTATATGTAAGTAATGTAATCCTGTTTCTGTAAGATATATACATTAGTATCTATACTACAAATAAGTGGAGAAAAATACACTAAGCTGTTATTAACAGATGATCTCTGGGAGATAGGGCTATAAGGAAATTTTTATTTCTACATAATAAATGTCAAATTGTTTGGTGTTTTTATAATATAAATGTTTTGGTTTTATATTCAGTTAATGATGAATACAATGATGGTTAGTCTTATATGTATCAAGTTAAGTGGGCCACAGGGTACCCAGATATTTGGTCAAACATTCTGGGTGTTTGTGTGTTTTGGGATGAGATTAACATGTATATTAATAGACTGAGTAAAGCAGATTGCCCCCCATAATGTGGGTGGGCCTCATCTAATTAGTTGAAGGCCTGAATAAACAAAAGGCTGACCCTCCCTCATATAAGAGGGAATTCTGTCTGTTGGTCTTTAAGCTGGAACATTAAGCTTTTCCCTCTTGATGGCCTTTGAACAGAGACACTAGCTCTGCCAACTTGCCAGCCTCCCTCCCTAATTATGTGAGCCAAATCCTTATCATCTCTTCATCTCTGCAGAACCCTAATACATTCAGGGAAAGTAAAGATCACATATTTTGGAAGAAACTCCAAGATGCCCCCACTATATCTACTCTCTCCCTATTCCTTATAACACAATACTAATTTATTCAGGGCAGCAATATGCGGTTAAAAGACTTTTTCTAGTCTTCTTGTGCAGCTAGGTTCCATCATATGGCTGAATTTTAGTAAAAATTTTAGTAAAAGGATACTACAAATTACTGGTGATAAGAGTTCTTTTATTTTTACCTCTTTCTTTGCTGTTACTTTTATGTCTTGAGCTCCTGAAGATCTCAAGTCACCTACTATAAAACTGTGATTTGTAATGTTAAAAAAAAATCCACAAGCCAAAGACAGAGTCACTTATACCAGACCAAGTCACCAAACCGAGGCTTAATACCTAACTAAACTGAAGTTCCAATCTTTCCCCTAGAAGTATAGTTTTAACTTGTCAGAAATTTCCTCATCAGAAAAAGAATATAATCTATCACTTGGGTTCATTCCATCCCCCAAAGGAAGATGAGGTAATCCACCTACCTAGTAAGACCCTCTGCCCTTTCCCCTAAGGGAAGATGCCTATGCCTGAAACAATCTTTTGCTTAATAACTTCTTGACCCACTCTCCTTCCTATAAAACCTTCCATTCAGCACAACTCCTGGGATGCTGCCTGATTCATGAACTGCTTAACAAAGCCAGTTATATCTTCAAATTTACTCCGCTGAATTTTGTTTTTTTAACAACAATAAAAACATTATGTGGTCTCTGTCCTTGTTTCTGGCACAGAACTCCTAAAACCCTTGGAATTTCTTAAGAGATGAGAAAGATAAAGCTATCTTTTATTATGATAACAAGGTGAATTTTGGACCACCTCTAGCTCATCTAAGGATAGGGCCTGGCCACCAGAGGAACCAATCATGTAATTAGAAGGTTGGAATGTTCAGTCTCACTCCCTCACCTCCTTTGAGAGGGGAGGGGCTGAAGGTTGAATGGATCACCAATGGCCACTGATTTAATCAGCCATACCCATGTGAAAAAGTAAACCTAAAAACCCAAACGGAGAGTCTGGAGAGCTTCTGGATTGGGGAACACGTGGAACTGTAGTAAGAATGGAGCACTAAGAGAGAGCATAGAAACTGTACCCCTTTTCCCACATGACTTGCCCTAAGAATCTTTTCACTTGGTTGTCCCTAAATTATATAGTTTGTAATAAACCAGTAATCCAGGAAGTGGAATGTTTCTCTCAGTTCTGTGAGCTGCTCTAGCAAATTAATCAAACCCAAGCAGGGGGTTGTGGAAACCTCTGATTAACAATAGCTGGTCAGTAAGAAGTAAAAGTAACAACTGGCTTTGTGACTGGCTTCTGAGGGTAGGGGGTAAGGGAGCCAGTCTTGGAGGACTTAGCCCTTAACCTGTAGGATCTGATGCTATCTCTGGGGAGACAGTGTCAGAACTGTTTAACTATAGAACAACTACAGCTGGTATCCCTAGAGAACTGCTTGGCCACCACAGTCCCACACAGTACCACACTCACATACATGGAATTGGCTACAAGAACCTAAAGACTTACATAAGACAGAACGCTGAATAACAGAAAGAACCTCTGTCCCTTGTTATAGGGCCACATAGCCCTGAACGCTAGACATCCACACTTCTTTTAAGTCGAAATTAATACACCTTTTTGTGTTTAAGCCACTGGTATTTTAGCTTTTTAAGATCACACACAGCACAATCTCATGGTGATATGGCCTTACACAGTTATATATGTTTAAAATGTCACCTTACTTTGTAGTTATAGCATGGTGAGATCTGGATGCATCTGTTAAACAACAGACTATGTAGCTAGGCACCAGAGAAACACTTTTCACAGGGATAACACATGTAAAGAATATGTTGGAACTAGATAAACAAAGTATTACTTTTTTCATTTATGACAACACTCATTGAAAATCATTATAAACTTAATATAATTAAGACTAATACTTATAATTACTACCTGCCTATCAGAAAATAAGTAAGTCATAATCCTAATTGTAACTCTTAGGCAAAAAAGAAAGGCCTTTACTGGAATCATATTCATTGCAGCATTATTTATAATAGCCAAGATATGGAAGATGTGGAAACAACCTAAGTGACCACGGATGGATAAACAGGTATAGAAGATGTGGTATGCACACACACACACACACACACACAATGGACTATTATTCAATAAAAAAGAATGAAATTTTGCCATTTGGGTCAACATGGGTGTAGCTTGAAAGCATTATGCTAAGTGAAATAAGTCAGACAGAGAAAGAAATACTATATGATCTCACTTATATGTGGAATTAAAACAAAAACAAAAGAAGCTCACATACAGAGAACAGATTGGCGGTTGCCAGGGGTGGGGAGTGGGCAAAACGGATGAAGGCAGATCTAAAGATACGAACTTCTAGTTATAAAATAAATCATGAGGATGTAATGTACACTACGGTGACTGTAGTTAATAATATTGTGTTCATACCTTGTTTTATTGTGCTTCACAGATACATTTTTTTACAAATTGAAAATTTGTGGCAACCCTACATCGAGCAAGTCTTTTGTGCTATCTTTCCAACTGTGTTTATTCACTTTGTGTCTCTGTGTCACACTTTGGTAATTCTGGCATTATTCAAACTTTCTCATTATTATTATATTTGTTATGGTGATCTGTGAACAGTGATCTTTCACAACAATTACTGTTGTAATTGTTTTTGGACACCATGAACTATACCCACACAAGATGGCAAACTTAATTTATAAGTATGTATTCTGACTGCTCCACAGACTGCCTCTCTCCCTCTCCTCAGGTCTCCCTATTCCTTGAGATACAATAATATTGAAATCAGGGAAATTAAGAGCCCTACAATGGCTTCTAAGAGCTCAAGTGAAAGGAAGAGTCACATGTCTCTCACTTTAAATCAAAAGCTAGAAATGATGAAGCCTAGTGAGGAAGGCATGTGAAAGTTGAGACAGGCCAAAAGCTAAGCCTCCTATGCCATAGTTAGCCAACTTGTGAATGCAAAGAAAAGTTCCTGAAGGAAATTAAAAGTGCTAGTCCAGTGAACATATGTATGATGAGAAAGCAAAACAGCTCATTGGTGATATGAACAAAATCTTAGTGTTTTAGATAAAAGATCAAACCAGCTGCAACATTCTCTTAAGCCAAAGCCTAATCCCAAGGAAGACCCTAACTATTCTATTCTAAGAGGGCTGAGAAAGGTGAGGAAGCTGCAGAAAAGTCTGAAGCCAGCAGAGGTTGGTTCATGAGGTTTAGGGAAAGAAGCAGTCTCCTTAACGGGAAAGTACAAAGTGAAGTAGCAAGTGCTAATGTAGAAGCTATTATCCGGAAGATGTAGCTCACATGTAAATGAAGGTGGCTACACTAAACAACAGATTTGCAATGTAGATGAAACAGTCTTCTATTGGAAGAAGGTGCCACCTAGGACTTTCATAGTAGAGAGGAGGCAATGCCTGGCTTCAAAGCTTCAAAGGACAGGCTGACTCCCTTGCTAGGGGCTAATGCAGCTAGTGACTTGAAGTTGAAGCTAACACTCATTTACCAATCTGAGAATCCCAGGGCCCTTAAGAATAATGCTAGCTCTACTCTGCCTGTGCTCTGTAAATGGAACAACAAAGCCTGGAAGACAGCTCATCTCTTTACAACATGGTTTACTGGATATTTTAGGTCCACTGTTGAGACCTACTGCTCAGGGGCGGGGGGGGGGGGGGGAAGATTCCTCAGGGAAAAAAAAGAAGAAAGAAAAAAAGATTCCTTTTAAAATATTACTGCTCACTGAAAAGGCACCTGGTCACCTAAGAGTTCTCATGGAGATGTACACTGAGATTAATGAATGTTGTTTTCATGGCTGCTAACATAACATCTATTCGGCAGTCTATAGATCAAAGAATAATTTCAATTCTCAAATTTTTTTAAAAGATTTTATTTATTTAATTGACAGAGAGCACAAGAGTGAGTGCACAAGAAGGGGGAGAGGCAGGCAGAGAGAGAAGAAGCAGGCTCCCACTGATCAAGGAGCCTGATGTGGGACTCGATCCCAGGACCCCGGGATCATGACCTGAACTGAAGGCAGATGTTTAACCCACTGAGCCACCCAGGCACCCCCAATTTTCAAATCTTATTATTTAAGAAATTCATTTTATAGAGCTACTGCTGCCACGGTTAGTGATTCTTCCGATGGATCCAGGCAAAGTTAATCAAATCTCCTGGAAAAAAGTCACTATTCTAGGTGCCATTAAAAACATCATGATTCACAGGAAAAGGTCAAAATATCAACCTGAACAGGATTTTGGAAGTCATGGATTCCAACCCTTATGGATGATGATGATGACATTGAGGGATTCAAGACTTCAGTGGAGGAAGTAACTGCAAAAGTGGGGGAAACAGTGGGAGAACTAGAATCAGAAGTGGAGCCTGAAGATGGAACTGAATTACTGTAATCTCAGGATAAAACTTGAACAACAAGGAGCAAAGAAAGTGGTTTCTTGAGACAGAATCTACTGGTGAAGAAGCTGTGAAGATTGTGGAAATGACAACAGAGGATTTAGAATATGACATAAGCTTACTTACTAAAGCCAGCAACAGGGTTTGAGTGGATGGATTCCAATTTTGAAAGAGGCTCTACTATGGTTAAAATGCTATCAGCTACCATTGCACGCTGCAGAGAAATTGTTTGTGAAAGGAAAAGTAAAATAGACACAGCAAACTTCATTGTTGTTTAAGAAACTGCCACAGACAGCCCAACCTTGAGCAACCACCACCCTGATCAGTCAGCAGCCATCAGTGCTCAGGCAAGTCTGCCAACCCCACTAACAAAAAGATGAGGAGTCACTAAAGCTCAGGTGATGGTTAGCATTTCAGCCGTAAAGTGTTTTAAAATTAAGGTTTGTATCTATATCTATATTTTTAGACAGAATGCTATTGTACACTTGATAGATGACAGTATAAAGACTTTTATATGCAGTAGGAAACCAAAAAATTCATTTCGCTTTCTTAATTGTGGCATTTGCTTTATCATGGTGGTCTGGAACTAGCCCATATATTATTTGAAAGTTACTAAGAGAGTAGATCTTAAAAGTCCTCATCACAAGAAAAAATAATTTTTTTGTAACTATGTATGGTAATGGATGTTAATTAGACTTAGTGTGATCATTTTATAATAATATACAAATATTAAATCACTCTGCTATACACCTGAAAGTAATATAATGTCATATGTCAATTACACCTTAATAAACATTTTTAAGGGGCGCCTGGGTGGCTCAGTGGGTTAGGCCACTGCCTTCGGCTCAGGTCATGATCTCAGGGTCCTGGGATCGAGTCCCGCATCGGGCTCTCTGCTCAGCGGCGAGCCTGCTTCCCTTCCTCTCTCTCTGCCTGCCTCTCTGCCTACTTGTGATCTCCGTCTGTCAAATAAATAAATAAAATCTTTAAAAAAAAAAAAAAATAAACATTTTTAAAAAAGAAAAATACAGGTTCTTGTTGACTAGAAAGCAATTGCAAGGTCCATTTCCCACTATGAACACTTTCTTCATTTAAGCAAAAGCCTAAATGGATCTCTTACACGTGGATGGGGGAAACTTGGCAATAATAACATTTATATATAAAAAAGCCACACTTACATCAAGAGGCAAAGGGAACTACTATAAGATTTCTAAAGTACTCTTTTCAAGAACTATTTCAACCCATCTTAGACTCTGCAATACAGGATACGTAGAGAGGAAGTCTTGACCCTTTTCCTCCAGCTTAGCTATGCTCCTGTAGCTTTATGGACTTAGGGTTCAAGGCATGCTTATCATTCACTGCTCTAAAAACTTACACAGCCAATCTGACCACACAGGGCTTAAAAAGGAAGAAAGTCACAGAATAAGGGAAAATAAGAATAGTGTAGTATTGGTATATAGGGGAAGAGGAAATCAGCAAGGATCAGATGTAATAAAAATAAAAGACACAAGGGAAGGAGGAGAGAGACAAGGAAAATGGAAAAGAAAAATAGCAGATTAAGAAAAATATTTTGTCATCCATTCTTAAGGTTTATTGTAAACTTACTATTTGGGAACTCTGAATATACTTCCCACAGAATTAATGCTGTAAACGGTAGATAAAGTTCAGGGATCAGCCCCATAAAGGCCTATGTAAACCATTATGTGCCTAACATATTGATGAACTATTTCTTCCAGATCATCCTTTATGATGGAAAAGGAAGGGGTTTCTCTCCCTAGTTTCAGTGGGCTCGTTTTATTGGGTTCTTTCAGAGTGTGCATTTTGCTTTTCAGCAGCACCCGTGTGCTAACAGCAGGAGCACCTTCCCGTGGGCTGGACAGGCAGTTTCAGACTAGAATGTCACCTGCTACACACCCCAAACCCCCAAAAGGAGCTTGCAGTGAGTTCTGAGGCTAAGCACCTCCCTGCGAAAGGCCTCGTGCAGCTGTCCAGAGGGCAGATTTCCAGCAGTCCCCCTGGGGTAGCACCTCAGTGACCACTGCCACTCTCCAATAAGCTCAGAATCTCAGGCCCGAGAGGACATGGCCTCTTTCTTGGTGCTCTATCTTAGTCACAGGGTGGGGGCTGCTCCGTGCATCTGCTGCTTCTGTATTCTTCATAGAGCTCTCTTTACCCTCTTCATTCCTCTAATAATTCTTGATGTTACACTTTCTCTGGTGAAATTACTGTGTGGTTTCTGTCTCCTGACTGGACTCTGATATAACAAGATTTTACCAGGAAGACAACAACAACAAAAAAAAAAAACAGAAAAAAAAGTCAATAAATATACAGCATGAAAAATACTCAGATTCACTAGTCAACAAAGGAGAGATGGAATCTGAAACAGTGCCATTCCTAGGTATATACTCTACAGAAATTCTGGCACATCTCTATAGGACATGTTATGAAAATGTTTATGACCAACATGTTTTAATAGCAAAAAATTGCAAACAACTTAAGTGTCCAAAGAGGAAAACAAACTGTGGTATATTCATACAATGTACTACTGCTACTACATAAGGTCAAAACAAATGGCTGGAGTTATATGTATCAGCACAGATAAATCTCAAAATCCTAACCTGAACCAGAAGACAAACTGCAGAAAGAAACACACAGAAATGGCATTTCTATGAAGTTGAAACAAGCCAAGAAAAAAAAAAAAAAGCCCTATGGAAATAATAATCTAAAAAATGTATGCAAAATGAGTAACAAATTAAGGAGGACAGTTACTTCTGGATTGAAGAAAGGGGCCTGGGAGGGGTCATGTTTAACTTGTCAAGCTAAGTGATGCGGACTACTCATTCTCGGTTACGTTACCTAGCTTTTTGTATATAATTGAGACATTTCATAATAAAATCAATAGTTACTGATAAAACTGAGAGTTCTCAGAAGGTGGGTGATAAAAACATTAGTTATGAAAAGAAAGTTTTTAAAAAAGATTTATCTATTTATTTATTCGATAAAGATTTATCTATTTATTATCTATTTTAAAGATGTATCTATTTACAGATTTATCTATTTATATAACATATAAATAAAGATTATCTGTTTATAAAGAGCAAGCGAGCACAAACAGGGGAGCAGCACGCAAAAGGAGAAGCAGGCTCCCCCATTTAGCAGAGAGCCCTAGGTGGGGCTTGACCCAGGACCCTGGAATCATGACCTGAGCAGAAGGTAGACGCTTAACTGACTGAGCCACCCGGGCACCCCTGAAAAGAAAGTTTCATTGGTAAACGAAATGAAAGGTAGTAAATTAGGATCTAGATATCAAAATATTACCTTCCATTTGAATACCTGAAGACTTGTTTATTCACTGCGCGAGAAGCTATAGTCTAGAGGAATAATGTAGGACAAAAATAATTATACAGTCATTAACCTAATCCTCATTTAGCTTGCTTACAATGTTGTAATTGCAGAACTGGGTTCATACTCTGCAATCACACAAAATTCTATCTTAGGAAAGAAATACCTTACCTCAAAATATACCTGGGTTCACATTTGAAGTAACAATTACACTAAGAATACTAAATACTAAATTATGTTTAGGCAAGAGCTTCTGTGGATAATATGTACCACTCACCAAAATTTAAACCTACTTCTTAGAGGTGAGAAGCTCTGGACAATATAATTGTACCCTAAATATTGTTTGCTTCTTTTGATTCAGGGAACAAGGGCATATGGGTTTTAGAACCTGTGTTATTTCTTACTTCTACATTAGTGTAAGTGTAAAGTTTAATAAGCAATTTATAGTCCTTGTAGTAGTTTGCTAGGGCTGCCATAACAGAAGACCACATTCTGGGTGGTTTAAACAAGAGAAATTTATTTTTCTCGCAGCTCTGGAGGCTAGAAGTTCAAGATTACAGGGCTGGCAGGTTTCTCTCCTTGGCTTGTAGATGGCCACCTTCTCACTACAGCCTCACAGTCCTTATTTGTGCACATGCATCCCTCGTGTCCATGTTTCCTCCTCTTATGACACCAGTCACAGTGGATCAGTGCCTTCTCTAATGGCCTCATTTTAACTTAATCATCTCTTTAAAGGCCCTATCTCCACACACAGTCACATTCTGAGGTAGTGGTGACAAAGGCTTTACCATATGAGTCTGTGGGGAGGACAAAATTCAGCCCCTAAAAGTCCTCAAACATTTTTATTACATGATCCTTTCAGGCTTTCTCATTACATTTTCATCCTTTTCACACATTTTAATTCACAGAAGGCATATTTTAGATGGTGTTAGCAAAAACTTTAAATCACTGGCCCTCTTGTTCTTAACTCTCCAAGTTTAATATTCGAGTGGTTCCAGGCAACACAGAATTTTACATGCTTAGGGAAAAGTTCTCTAGTTCCCGGGCTAGTTAAAAAATGTTTAATATAATCTGCATGGATATGGGAGGAACACCTATACCAAAAATGAAACCTATAACACAAAAACAGGCTTTTGAATTTTTTTAATTTATTTTTTTATAAACATATAATGTATTTTTATCCCCAGGGGTACAGGTCTCTGAATCGCCAGGTTTACACACTTCACAGCACTCACCATAGCACATACCCTCCCCAATGTCCATAACCCCACTCCCCTCTCCCAACCCCCTCCCCCCAGCAACCCTCAGTTTGTTTTGTGAGATTAAGAGTAACTTATGGTTTGTCTCCCTCCCAATCCCATCTTGTTTCATTTATTCTTCTCCTACCTCCCTAACCCCCCATGTTGCATCTCCACGTCCTCATATCAGGAGATCATATGATAGTTGTCTTTCTCCGATTGACTTATTTCACTAAGCATGATACCCTCTAGTTCCATCCACGTCGTCGCAAATGGCAAGATTTCATTTCTTTTGATGGCTGCATAGTATTCCATTGTGTATATATACCACTTCTTCTTTATCCATTCATCTGTTGATGGACATCTGAGTTCTTTTCATAGTTTGGCTATTGTGGACATTGCTGCTATAAACATTCGGGTGCACGTGCCCCTTTGGATCACTATGATTGTATCTTTAGGGTAAATACCCAGTACTGCAATTGCTGGGTCATAGGGTAGCTCTATTTTCAACTTCAGTTTTGAGGAACCTCCATGCTGTTTTCTGGAGTGGTTGCACCAGCTTGCATTCCCACCAACAGTGGAGGAGGGTTCCCCTTTCTCCACATCCTCGCCAGCATCTGTCATTTCCTGACTTGTTAATTTTAGCCATTCTGACGGAGTGAAGTGATATCTCATTGTGGTTTTGATTTGTATTTCCCTGATGCTGAGTGATGTGGAGCACTTTTTCATGTGTCTGTTGGCCATCTGGATGTCTTCTTTGCAGAAATGTTTGTTCACGTCTTCTGCCCATTTCTTGATTGGATTCTTTGTTCTTTGGGTGTTGAGTTTGATAAGTTCTTTGTAGATTTTGGATACTAGCCCTTTATCTGATATGTCCTTTGCAAATATCTTCTCCCATTCTGTCAGTTGTCTTTTGGTTTTGTTACAGGCTTTTGAATTTTTAATGTTAATTTTAGCTTAATGGAGATAATTAATTCAATACTGACTACAGCCACTCCATCAGAGTATTAAAATCAAAAGAATAGAAATTAACATAGTTGGAACTTTTAGAATCAGCAAAGTGGCATTCAAACTTATTTTCTCATCTCTTTCTATATTATACATGTTTCCACAGTTTTATTCTTGGTTCTCTTAAACTTGGCCGATTATCGGAATCCCTTGAGGAATTAAATTAAAAAATGGATTTTTCAGATTCCTTGCTGCACACTTAGAATCATAGTCTTTTAGAGATAGGGTCCAGAAATATGGTATTTTCTAAAAGTTCTCCAGGTTATTATTGTAAAGCAAAATGCTCAGAAGTGACCATTAGTTTATAAACAACTTAGATTAGTAATTACCAGAAATATTTTGAGCATATTTTCATACTTATTTCTAAATTATGCATATGTATTACTATTCTACATACATTAGAAAACATTCAAAAATAGAAAATTTGAAGGGATGAAACAAAAAGGAAATTTAAATTCAAACATGTTCATTATAATATCTGTAATAGAGTGTTTGCAGACCCATTTTAGAGACCTTGGCTTACGTTATGAGGATCTTTTCATCTTTAATTGCAACACTATTTTCTTCTGAGCTCTAGATCTATATACCCAATTGCCCAGGGATGATTCCATTTGGGTGTGCAATAGGCACCTTAAATGCAATCAAAATACACTAGTATTTAGCTTCCTTCTGCCACCCCAAGGTGAACGTGGCAGAGAAACCTGTTCTTCCTCCATAATCCACCCAATCCAATCCATAAACATTATGGATAAGCTGGACTACCCTTTTACTCTTACTGCATTGATATTGTCCCTCCTACTTCCTTAACATCTTCTTCCAACCCTCCAATATCCATTCAAAGAGTGTTGCCCTAGACCCTGTTCTTCCCTTGTAACACAGCAGTAACTCCTTTACTAGTCTCCCTGAGTATGATATCACATTTCCAGATTTCCATTTATCTTCCACACTGCTGCCAAACTCATAATTTAAAATGCAAATCTGGTCAAGCATTTTCCTCATTTTATACCTTCCAGTGTTTCATTCTCACAGCATAATTTAAAATTTCCAGTATGAAAAGGCCTGATCTAGTCCTTGCCTATCTATATCCAGTTTTCTTCTTCTACCCTTTTCTACCTTATTCCCAATGCTCCTACCAAACAGAAACTCTTGAGTCCTCTGTATACAAGAGTCCTCCTTCAAGACTCTAGGCTTCAAAATGCTTGGGTGGCTCAGTCAGCTCTTGATTTCAGCTCAGGTCATGATCTCAGGGTCCTGGGTTGGATCCTCACCTAAGCCCCCATCCCTACTCAGTAGGAGTCTGCTTGGGGATTCTTTCTCTCCCTCACCAGTCCTCTGCCCCACCCCCAGCTCTTCAGTACACACACACACATACACACGCACGTATCTCTCTAAAATAAACTTAAAAAAAAAAAAAAAAGTTAGAAAAAAAAAAAAAAAAGACTCCAGGCCTCTAGCCATGCCATTCCCTCTGCCAATAACACCCTTAAAGATCCTAGTCAAGTATTTCTTTGGAAAGTTTTTGTAAACTTGAGGTAGAGATGATCCCTCTCTTCTGTAACCTAACAGACACTAGATGAATATTTATAGAATGAAAGTAATAAAAATGTGACCTAAGTTAAAAAGTATTGAAAGAAAAAAATTCACATTACAAAAAAAAAAAAAAAATCACATCACAAAAGAGAAGCACAGAGTTTAGGAAGATGGCAAATAAATGTTAATCTGTCAAAGCAGTTTCTCTTCAGGTGGGCTAATGAGCTACAAATGAAATATGATCATTTCAGAATGTAAGCTCTAAACTGGGTCAAAATCAAACGAAAGCTAAAATCTTTTGTAAAAAAGGAACGGGAGAAAAGGGAGAAAAAGAAAGATCTGTATAGTCAAAATTCAGAACGTTAACAAGTATAAAAGCAAAAACTTGAAAATATGCAAAAAAAAGTTGAGGAAAACACTTAAATTTTTAAGACTTAAGTCACAAGAAACTTATTTGAGTAATATATTTAGAAATCATTAAATAGAGGGGTGCCTGGGTGGCTTGGTCTATTGAGTATATGACTCTTGATTTCAGCTCAGGTCATGACCTCAGGGTTGTGGGATTGAGCCCTCTATGGGCTCCATGCTGGACGTTTAGCCTGTTTGGGATTCTCTTTCCCCTACTCCCTCTGTCCCTGTCTATTCCTCTCTGAAAGAAATAAAAAGAAAGGGAGAAAAAGAAAAGAAGGAAGAAAGGAAGGAATCGTCAAATAAAGGGAATGTAGCAATAAAAGGGGGCAAGTAATTCTTACATAGGTTACAAAATAATCCAGTACTGTTAGCATATAATCTTCATATCTGCTCAGATGGTATAAAGGGTCGTAGATGGTATACGGGAGAAAGGGAACTAGATAAGGACTCAGAAGGCTGGGCCTAATTCCAGTTTGATCTTGAACTTCTCTCTGCAACCATCTTGTAACATGAGGATATTCTAGCTCATTGCAGGATGAATAGAGATTAATAAAATTATGTATGTGAAAGTACTCTGTAAACTATAAAATCCCATTCCTTATTATAGTGTTAGTCTGATTTGAATAGTATCTTTTTCTTTCTTTTTTTTTTTTTTTAAAGATTTTATTTATTTATTTGACAGAGAGATCACAAGTAGGCAGAGAGGCAGGCAGAGAGAGAGGAGGAAGCAGGCTCCCTGCGGAGCAGAGAGCCCGATGCGGGGCTCGATCCCAGGACCCTGAGATCATGACCTGAGCCGAAGGCAGCGGCTTAATCCACTGAGCCACCCAGATTTATTTATTTGAGAGAGAGAGAGTGAGCAAGCAGGGTGAGTGACAGAGGGAAAAGCAGGCTCCCTGCTGAGCCTGATGTGGGGCTTGATCCTGGGACTCTGGGATCATGACCTGAGCCGACTGAGGCATCCAGGCCCCTGATTCATATAATATCTTTTTTTAAGTTTCTAAAACCATATGCAGTGGTTAAATCTGGCTTTCTATCAAGACTAGCTTTCTAGAATCCTCAGCTATTTGAATCAACTAAATTCCCTTTTCCCCTACCATCTCTTCCAAAATGAAAAACTCATACTATGACAACTAGAGAAGCAGGCTCAGAAATCCAGAAACTAAATATAAGCTTAAAACCTACAGATGAGAGCACTGCAGACATAGTGTGACTGGCAGGTTAATCCAGTTACCTTGATTCACTTCATGCTGATACCTGTAAAGGTGGGGGAAGGGTAAATCCTTCACTATGAAAACAGAGATCCTCAAGAGTCTTCTATATGGAGGTGTAAGAAATAAGATAGAAAAAGAAAGGTGGAGACTAGGAAACATGAGAAATTAAATGCAGCAGTTGGTTTGGAAGACTGCATGTACTGTAATATTCAGCAAAAAGAGGCAGCAGCAAATAGTTTTGATGCATAAGCCTAACAATCACTTCTACCCTACAGCCCATAAAAACGGCTAGAGAAGACACTTTGATTCTACTCTGTGTGGCATATAGCCACTTACTTAATCCATGTTAGCTCAATAGATAATTACTGTTGTCCATTTCAACATTTCTGGACAGAAAGACATATGATACAAAAGTAACAGGTTGTGCCTAACAAAAAGAGGCATAAAAAAGGCCACCAAGGATGGAAAGGGCAAATCAGTTTGCTGAATTGGAAGGACAGACTTCTACTTCTAGTCATAATGGAGTAATGCATATTAGATTTACTGCCTCACCTTTAACAACCAGGAAAATCAAATAAAATATACGGAGGATGATTTTCAGATATTGCACAACAGGCAGAAGAGGACAGTGATCACCGGGAGAACTCCAGCAACTGCCCAACCTTAGTGCCTAGAGTTTCCATACCATAACACGGGAAGAGGAAACAGAGTCCACTAGTCTTGCTCAGATGCCAAATGGCTCAGAGTTCAGGGAGGCTAAGGTAGCTAGAATCTGTGGGGCAAAGTATCGGAAAACAGAGGGCTATAAAGAAAGACACTGCTGGAGATCTCTAGAGGAGTTCCTTTGAGTCTTTGGTCAATTATTTATCTATGCACACATGGTATTTCATCCTCCTCAATAATTGACAGAATGAGTTTATTGAAAATTAATATAAACACAGAAATTTTAAATTGGAAGGTCAGAGCAGAAACAGGTAAAGAAAAACAAAGATGAAATAAAGATAAACCAATTCGTGGGTGAAAGGCTGGTTCCTCTCAAGCTGCATGAAATACAACCTTGGAATGGCCGAAATGGTAATCCTCTGATTGAAAATGAAGACAAACTAGGATGAGGCATTTGTGAGCCATTTAGACTGCAGGAGATAATTAATTAATAGAGTTATCAATGTTGAGGTCTATAATGCCCCTTGGCCCAGATCTGTTCCATCGAATCTCCAGGGATGATCTAAAAATCTACAGTTTTAACAATCTTCCCAGCTCAATGAAATCCGCAAACTATTGGTCTAAGATAGGATGCCATTCCATAGGCAACAGAACCCAACAGAGGCAATTAAAAGGCTGAAATGTATTTCACTGTCCTCACCATAATTTTGTTCAGTGTCAGAGTCGACAAGAGCAATTAAGGTGCCTGCAATGTGATACTTCATTGTGATTACCAGAACACTTGAGGGGGGGGATGGTGGGGGTAAGATTAAGCGGCTTTACAATAAACACATAGCTATACATAGAGAAAAAGGTAAGAAAGAAGGGGAAAGGAAGAATGAGGGACTATCATGTATGTATGTGTTATATATATATATGGTCATCAAATACAGGGTGAAGTAATTTTGGTTGAGCCACAGATTCACATTCTTCTTTTTCACAAACAAAACGGGCCAACCACACACTTTTTAATTTCCGGAAGCTAGGCTTCTAGTTGAAGAGCCAATACATCAGCCTGGCTTAAATACAATGGCTAACACTTAATGAACCAGATACTATGCTAAGTACTCTGTGTACTTTAACAGAATCTTTGAAATAACTTTGTGAAGCAGGAATTATCATCCCTATTTACAAAGCTGAAACTGGACAATCAAGAGATTATAACTTGTCTAAGTCATATGGCTATGATAAATCAAGGATTCAAACTAAGGGAATTTGGCAACAAAGATCTGTTTTCGGAGCCCACTCAGCTTTTATGGCCAATGCTGGTAAGGGATGGCTGCTTCGAATCCCTGGTCTAAGAGGTAACTTCAGATTCGAAGCTGGATTTTGCCCTAGGTGCAGAACCTTGCTGCCATTCCTACCACTCTTGGTTCAATTGCAGGTCAATTAAGAGGAACTGATTCCTTCAAAGTTTTCATGTTGAGGTCTCCACTGTAAAAGGAATTTTGGGCCATTTCTTTCTTGCCAACATGGCTAAAGACCAAAAACACTACTGGCTCTGTCTCAACTGAAAACTGAGCTGCCTTTTGAAAGCTTGTAAAGTTCTCTATTGTATCAAAAATCCTGGTAGCTGGTAGAGATGTTCTAAATGAGCTCTGCGGATGAAGTCAGCACCTCCCATAGCTGGTGACAGGATCTGCATACCAAAAAGAGTAGATGCTCCAGAACTTGGAATGCTTTCATGAGAAAGAATTCCTCCCTTCCCACAGGCAGTAGATATGTAAGAAAATGGTGCACACCCCTGGTGCATAAACTAGGAAAACTCAAGACAGGACAGCTCTTTCTGGGGCAAAACTCGCTGAGCTTCTCACAGCGGCAGGCCACAGTTCACAGGGGGTTCTAGGCCTGTGCCTAATCAAGAGCCGATTACCAAGAGTTAAGGCCAAAGAAAATGCTGTGTCAGGAAAGGAACTGCAAATTGAAATAGGAGAGTTGAAAGCCAAGAATGTCAAGTAGGTTGTAAATTTGAAAGGATAGAAGAGTCAGGAAAATGGAGAATAACAGCTGTTATTTAGAACTTATATTTAGAACATCATGGGAGGTTTCAAGATCTGATTATTATAACACATTTATGTCAACAATCCTAAGAGGTAGGTGCTATTAACCACATTTTATAGAAGAAAGTGAGGCACAGAGAATTTAAGTTACCCAAAGTCACACAGTCAAAGGTAGAGGTGGGATTCTGACCCAGACAGTTGCTATCAGCAATCATTTACATTCATAAACACAACACAGGTCTGCCTGTCTAGAAAAGCCAGTAAGAACTGAACTGGAAGGGGAAGATATAAAATGGATGACCTAAGGTGGGAGAAGAGCTGATGTGAAAACACATGAAGTAAACCAGGTCTACCCTTTATGTGTAACCTACCATATACTTTGATGTGTTCTAGATCTGCCCATGAAAGACAGAATCCTGTCAGGCAATCAGAATTCCAAACAATTCAGTCCAGTATTCCAGGAATAGGAACATTTGTTATATGTGATGTATAGTAATGCCCTTCTTTGCCCACCAAAAAAGTGTAATATATAATGTAGTTTACACAAAATAATAGGCTAAATAGTAAACAGGTTAAAAATAAAAATAAATTATATCCAAAAAGATACTCTGAAATACAAGGTCCCAATTTTTTTCTAGTGAAAGACAAAGAGCAGAACCATAGTTAGTGGTGCTAATCTCATATAAGAGTGGTTTGCTATACAATGCAAATGTCAAAGACAAACATTTGTTCATAAACCTCATAGACATGTATACCAGCCTTACGATTTACTGCTAACCATATAGTAAGAGTTCATTTTGGCAGTGGACAGCCAGCATGGTAAAGTGAGCCCCACTAAAAGTGCTTAAACAGCCATAATGCGGGGCGCCTGGGTGGCTCAGTGGGTTAAAGCCTCTGCCTTCGGCTCAGGTCATGATCCCAGGGTTCTGGGATCGAGCCCCACATCGGGCTCTCTGCTCTGCAGGGAGCCTGCTTCCTCCTCTCTCTCTGCCTGCCTCTCTGCCTACTTGTGATCTCCGTCTGTCAAATAAATAAAATCTTAAAAAAAAACAAAACAGCCATAATGTGCTTTCCTCAGTTTGACTGGTCCTCAACAATTTCTTTCAAGTAGACTCTCTCTCTCTCTCCCCAATAACTGCCTTTTGATTCACAGCAAAGATTTTGTTTTCCAAAGTATAAACAAACGTGGGGGTCCTTAATGTTAAAACATATCAGATGTTACAATGCAAGCATTACTGAAGGTCTAGGTGAGTGAATCAGGTGGACAAGGGATATCCTAGGCCTATCTAGAAGAAATTCTATAGAATAAGAAGGAAAGAAATGAATTCAGTCAATAAAATACTAACTGAAAGTTGATAATTTTTAATAAATAGTAAAATAAAGGTGGAACTACATTTATCTCTATCTACAGGAAGGCTCAGAAGTAATTCTAACTAGGCTCCCTGTGCATCATCTAAAGTTACTGAGCAACACGTTCTATGGCCTATGATCTAGAAGATTTATGTTTTGGCACAGTTAATGCAGCTCTGTGTCCCACATCATGTGTCTCAAGAACTATCCTGTACCAATTTTCACAATGACGGTTCACTGGGAAGTGGCCAAAAGGAGAAATAGTAACATGAGAGAGATTTCCGTTCACATAGTTAAAATTACCCTTTAACAAATAAAAGCTTAACTCTCATCTAATTTGGACAAGATATCCATTCAGACATAATTCACATTTCTCTAAGATTTCTAGATATCTGGGGTCTTGGGGTATAGCAGTACAAATGACAATGTAATTTCTAAAGGCTGGCCTGGCCCCAAAAGTCATTCGAGATTTATTCAAACTTCTAAGTGCAATGATTATAAAGATTATCTAGATATAGCTTAATGGAATAACACACTAGAACAAATACTAATGAGTATATAACTTATCTTGTATGGCAATATGGCAAAATTAGAAAGCATTACATAAAACATAACTACTTTTATATGATCATATCAAAACTTCCACCATTTTTCTTTAGTTCTCTGGCACAGGCAATCTTGACAGTAAACATGCAGTTTTTACAATCTTGAATGTCACTTGCCCCTAATCTTTTCACCATCCTAAATTTTACCTGTCCCCTAAACTGGGGGTGTCAAAAAGTATCTATATTATGCTTTTCATCCCACTAATCCACTCATTTGTCAGTGATTCAAATATTTTTGTGGACATAATTTCCCTTTACCAAAGCAGACTCAAAAAGAGTAGAATTTTAAGTTATATCTACTGGCTCTAAAAATGATGTTTTTCCTTGTTCTACTTTTTAACCAAGCTTTTAGGAATGTATTGCGGCAAAAAAGAAGGAACTGGTATCTATACCCTTTATCAGTATTAAAGTTTTTCTTGACAACATGTCCATTTGATTGACTTAGATTGCCCAACAATCAGGGATTCTAGAACTGTCTACCTCCCCATCTCTCCTGCCAATAATCATCTGAGGTTTCCGTGAGTATATTTCCCATTCTCTTTCTCCTTTTCATTCCTATACTGTCCTCACTCAGTGTCCATAATCTCAGAGGATTCCATGACCAGAACATCCAGCTTTTTTTTTTACACAACCCCCAACCACCGGGGATCAGAAAAGGATCACCGCTAGGGTTCTAGACATCAGATCTTAGCAAAGCAGAAACTATAGTGTGTGATGCGGAGATAAAAGACCCAGGAAATAAGATCTGGAGGAAGGAACAGTATAAAAGGTCTCTTTTATGAAAAAATAGTAAAGGAGATGAAAAAAAGAAGCGGGTGACAGATGGAGTAAAGAAAGACATACTAATTACTCTGAATATTTACATAAAGCACTTGAAAAGCATGCATTATTACATTTGAGCTATATACAAACAAGGCAGATCAATAACTGATATGAAAGCAGTTTGAAAGTAATGGTCCAATGTAAAGGGGAAGAAAAGTCCTGAATGCCTTGATCAGATTGTGTCAAATCCTGCCCTTCTTACATATCACTCAGTGTCATTCATTTCTTGTGCTCCTTCAGTAGATTGCTGAAAAATACAGTCTAAAGCAGGCTTGATCTAGAACAGGGTTCTCAGAAGACTTCTGTCAGGATTCTGCAAACGAGCAGCCAGGGTTCCAATGCAGCCCAAGGCTACTTTCCAGTCCAGGCTTGTGGGAGACAATGCAGCTAAAAAGAGATAGAAAAGACTCTAACACTTTTTCAGAGTCAGGCATGTCAATCCCTGGTCTCCATTCCCTATAGTTCTGCTTTATCAGAGGAGAAACTGATCAAGAAAGAGTGACTTCTCCCAGGTTGGACTCCATTACTTTCCCATGATGCCCTGTACCTCATAAAGGATTATTAAGGTTATTAATCCTTAAATGAAAAAGACGGAAGAGATGGTTACAGGTATACCAAGTTAATAAACACCATTTAATTTTGGTACTTGCAGAAAAAGCCCTTATTTTTCTACCTCATTTTGGTGGGAATATTATTCTTTCTTCAATATATCATGAAGACTGGTTAATTTCTAAAATGTTTGAAAATGGTTTAAAATGATAACAATGCAAGTAGACCTCAAGATATATCAGAAAGTGGATTACATTCATATAAATATTTGGTCAAATAACTTTAGTCAATAAATGGAAATTACATAGTCTCTAGTGTACAGTGCATACATAAGAATTGTTATGAGACTATTCATCAAGTATCTCTATAATGCTCCCTATGCCTTTCTACCACTATTTCTAAGTAGGGCCACTTTTTTGCCAATATTCTTTACAAACATTCTTTCACTTACGGTGAGGTACAGGCCAGTAACAAACCCTGTTCTTGACAATTTTGCGCTGGTCATCCTAATGAAATTTCAGGTGAGTTTCTACAAATAAGGATTATTGTTTTCTGAGATCCACATAGATAGAGTTAACACCTAGTACTTTGTGCCAACCACCCACTGTTCCAGGCATGTTATATATAACAATTCTCAAAACAAGCCTATTAGAGGGCTACAAGTAGCTTAGAAAGAAGAGGAGGAGCAAGGGAGTTCACTCAGCCATTACTCAGCAATAATCAGTTTTTATCTAAAATGTCTACATGCGGGGCGCCTGGGTGGCTCAGTGGATTAAGCCTTTGCCTTCCGCTCAGGTCATGATCTCAGGGTCCTGGGATGGAGTCCCGCATCGGGCTCTCTGCTCAGCGGGGAGCCTGCTTCCCTCTCTCTCTCTCTGCCTGCCTCTCTGTCTACTTGTGATCTCTCTCTGTCAAATAAATAAATAAAATCTGAAAAAATAAAATAAAATGTCTACATGCAGTAAGAAAAATATCTAAATGGGCAATAAAATGAAAATAAATTTCCTAAAATTAATACTTTTTCATATGTAATAAGGGCTTCCTATCTATAGAAGATAAATTCTATTCCCCTTCTGATTCATATACCCTAAATTAATTCAAATTTTGTCTGCTAGTAAGAGTTCAAAAGAAAGAGCAAATATAAACTACACCTTTCTTTTAGACTAGGCATAGCTAATTTATTGGCTTTGACACCCAGATGCATTGGGCTTAATTAGGTCACAAAACCCTAAACAACCACTGGAATCCTACACCACCCCTCTGTAAGAACTTTCTGAAGTTTTTCTGTTTTTGTTTTTTAATTTTCATTCTTTAGAAAGCTTCCAGATGAACTAAAAAAGAAAAGTAAAATGAGAAGGAAGTCAAAAGCTGCAAAAGCTGATGAGACCATACTGGGATTAAACCCTCATGAGAATGTATGAAAACTTATATAATACAGACATACCTGAAGAACCAACTGGAGCAAGGGACATGGGATTTTCTGAGAAATGGTCAATTAGGGACAACAAGCACCACTGTGTTTTCATTGTAGTTCATATGAAGGCCTGGGATACCCACAGGATTATATACTATAGAAAACTAGAAAATGCTAAAATGGAGTGAAAATAGGTGCTGCTATTATGCTAGTTCACGAAAACTAGCTTATAACTGGTCTATTGGCTATCTGCTTTTGAAAAGATTTAAGAAGACGAAGTCCACATTTCCTTTCAGATTAACTTCTGCAGGCCTTCACCATTCTAACGATATACCCCAACTCTCTAATTCCGCCTTTGTGCTGTCACTAATCACCTAAGTAATAGAGAACCTTCAATTGTTTGGTTTCTTCTTTTTTTTCAAAGAGAGAGAGCACACGCGCGTGTGCAAGCAAATGCAGGAAAACACAAGCAGGGGGAACGGTAGAGGGAGAAGGAGAAACAGGTTCCCCGCTGAGCAGGTAGTCCCATGTGGGGCTCGATCCCAGGACTCTGGGATCATGACTTGAGCTGAAAGCAGTTGTTTAACCAACTGAGCCACCTAGGCGCCCCTGATTGTTTCTTTTTTTAAAAAAATTTTTTAAATTTTTTTATTTATTTGACAGAGAGAAATCACAACTAGGCAGAGAGGCAGGCAGAGAGAGAGGAGGAAGCAGGCTCCCTGCGGAGCAGAGAGCCCGATGCGGGGCTCGATCCCAGGACCCTGAGATCATGACCTAAGCCGAAGGCAGAGGCTTTAACCCACTGAGCCACCCAGGCGCCCCTGATTGTTTGGTTTTTTAATGCTCACAGAATATAGTCCAAAGTCCTTAGCACTACATATCTACTCTTGTTCCTTTCCTTGCTACTCTCCAAATGCACCATTCAAAGGCAGGTACCCTTCACAATCTCCTCTCTTCCTGGACCAAACACCTGTCTCTGCAGTGGTCAAGTCTCAAGCCTACCCTATGTGTCTTGTTCCCTGCAGGTGCAGCCTTAAATTCCTCAAAATGCCATGCATTTTCATGCTTCTGTGTCTTTGTATGTTACCCTATCTGGCTGAAATGACTTTCCCTGCATCTCCCCTCCCCTTTTTTTCCCTTGATTAAATTCATCCTTTAGGATTCAGTCCTACATTATCTGGAAAGCTTTCCTGATACCCTCACCCTTGGGTGGTGTGTCAGATGCTCTTTGGACGTCCCACCTATTCCCCCAGTAGACTCTAAAATGCTTCACCACTTTCTAGCTGCGTAACCTTGGACACGTTCATTAATTTTACTGAGTCTATTTCTTCATAAACAGAATAGTAGCATTAATTTTATATCACTATGAAAAAATGTGAAAAATCACTTTATAAATAGTAAAGCATTTTGCAAGCATTAACAATTTTCTCAGAGAGAATATAGGTGGCTCCGTTGGTTAATCATCTACCTTTGGCTCAGGTCATGATCCCAGGGTCCTGGGATCCTTTTATAGGCCCTCTGCTCACCGGGGAGTCTGCTTCTCCTTCTACCCTTCCCCTGGCTCATGATCGATCTCTCGGTCATGCTCTCTTTCTCAAACAAATAAAATTTAAAAAAAACAACATCAACACAATTTTACCATAAACCAAAAGAGCACGCAATATTCTAGGTGAATATACTTTAGTCGATTTAAGGGTAGGATTCATCCTTTGGTCTCCAGACCCCTAAGGATGCCCTGCATTTTATCCAACTTTACTGCTCCACTAAGTCCTTGTTTTTCTACATTCAAAGGGAAAAAGCCCATAGTGATTTCTAGGACATTTGAAGAAAAGACTAAATGGGAGACTTCTGAAGGGTAAGGGTTGTCTTTTCCACCTTTCCTAAAGCCTTCGTGAGACTACTATATTAGGGACCTTCAAATACTTGACAAAAATGAAAAAGGTGAATGAATGAGTAAATGAGTGAATACAGGCATACCCTATCTTTAGTGAACTTGTAATCAAAAGGAGTGATGTGACAATCCCATACGAATCTGGTCTTGTGAAAATGTTAACGAATGCCTTCAATGTCATCCTTAAGTATAGTAAGAAATTAAATTTTCTGCTGTGTTTATTTTATTTGACACACACTATAATTGTTATCTTAGTGACTCATGTTTCTCATGTTTTAATATTATCAGAATCACTCAGGCAGTTCAATACTTACTAAATATCTACTGCACTAGGCCCAGTGAGCGTATGAAGATAAAGGTGGACTCTGCCCATAGATTGCTAAACATATAGAAAGGAAGCTAAGTCATGAATATATGTTAATATAAGGCAGAATACTGTAAAATGTAGATAAGACCTAAGGCTAGTGACAACCAATGAAGACAGATATCTGAATTAAGGCCCTAGGTTCATAAAAAAGAAAACTATATATTACAAATTACTGCTGGCCAATAGTTTGTGTCACAGTAGAATATCTACTGTATATTATTACATATGCAACATTTGCTTTTAACCTAATTACAAACTTAATTGTGTTGCTGTCTAACTGAATAAGACCTGCTGTTAACACTTATAAATCACACGTGTGCCAAGCACAGTTTCAAGCCAGTTAGGTACATTATTTAATTTCTCCAACAACTCTACAAGGTAGACACAATTATCTCTATTTTATAGATGAGGACACCCAAAGCATAGGCCTTAGTAGTTTTTCAAGGTTAAGAAGCAAACTGAGAATAAGTAAACAAGAACGTAAGAGACAAAAACGAGTATTCCACAGAGAGTGAGCGGACCAATTTGCCAGCAATGCTTTCCACTGCTTTCCACTTCTCCCGAACACGCCGGGTGGAAACAACCTATCTCCTTTCCTTTCCCGCCTGGGATTAATGTTCTTTTCCTGAGTCCATAACTGAACTGTTCATTCTCGTGCAGATCATCTCTAACATTCCCACTTCAGAGGACAGGCTGCTCTTTAAATCAGAGGCAGTTCTGGGTAAATGAGACCGAATCAGATCCCCAGGTGGACAAAGCTCAGGTAGGATCGCGAAATTTAACCTTCGGGCTGGGCATCCGTTCCTGGATCACCTCCAGGGGATGGCAGCAGCACCCAGCTCACCCAGGAAGCGCTACCCCGGCAGAATCTTCTTCTGAACCCTAGGCGGCTTGGATTTTGCCATCTGCTCATTCACCTGCCGGCTCTGCGTGTCTCATCTCCACCCTTCTCCCTACCAAACGCCAGGCCTCAAGCACCTCGTTCTCTGCGGCGGTCAAGTCCCAAACCCACCCGGTGCTCGTCCGCCCCACAAGCAGCCCGTCCCGCTCCCTTCCCCGGCCGGCTACTCACGGTTCCAGTACACCGGGTAGCACTCTCCTTGGGTCACATCCACCTCGTAGAGGCCGCCCCGCACACACACCCGCTCGATGTTCACCAGCTCCTCCATCTCGGGCTCGTGCCCCGCAGCGCGCGGGCAGAAGCCGCAGACGCGGTCCTCGTCCTCGTCCTCCCCCGAGCTGGAGGCCGGGCCGCAAACCCGGTCGCCGTCCGGGTCCTCGGCCCGGAGCCGGCCACCCGTGGCCTGCAGTAGCGTTCGGAAGGCGAGCTCGATGCGGAGCGAGTCATAGCCGATGAAGGGCTTCCAGGTCTTCTTGTCCTCCTTGTAGAACCAGCGAACCTCCTCGGGGCCCAGCTCCGTCACCACCTCGTAGCGGTGCCTGGCGGCGGTTCCGCCAGACCGGGTGCGCTTCCTTTCCCCGAGTCCCCCTCCCGCTGGCCCGATGCCCCCCGCGCTCGACTGGACCAGCGGCGGCTGCGGCGGCGGGTGCAGCGACGAGGAGCTGCCGCAGCCGACGCTCACGCTCTCGCCCTCGCTGTAGTAGCGCAGCGAGGAGCCCGACTCCGCGGAGCTGAAGTCATAGTTCTCGTCACTAAGGCAGGAGTCCAGCGCCAGGTGGTGGTTGTGGTGGTTGTGGTCCTCCGCGTCCGGCGCCAAGTGCAGCCCGGGCTCCCCGCGCAGCAGGGCCAGGGGCACCTCGTCGTCGCCCGGGTCCCCGCCGGGCAAGTGGTCGAAGCAGCAGACGCCGCCGCTGAACGCCGGCTCCGCATCCGAGTCCAGCTCCCAGACTGTGCCGCCGCCACCCCGGCCGTTATGTTCAAGGCTCCGCGGGGACCCGCGGCCCGGGTAATTCATGGTGTGGAGACGCCGCCGGCTGTCCGGCCCCGCGCCGAGCCGTGGTACCCAGCGCTTCCGCCACACATTCAACGCCGTCGCCCTCTCCACCGGTAGTTTTTAATCTTTCAAATCCCAACCGGGGCTGCGGAGGCAGCGACGGTCGCTCCGCCCCCCCGAGGCCCACTGCAGCCGCAGCCGCGTTCCACAACTCGCCCCATTGTCGCGCAGCCCGACGTGGGCGGTGCTTGCCCCGGCTCCGCCCTGCCGGCCGCGCGCGCCGCCCCGGAAGCCCCTTCTCCGCCCGGGCCTCGCGCGAGCGCCTGGGCTACGCTCTGTGGCCTTGCGCAGTGGGTAGCGCAGAGCAACCGGAACTCCTCACGTGCTTCAGTTATCTTCCGCCTCCACGCTCTTCTCCCTGCACACCTGCATCGGCCCCCGCCTTTCTAGGGGTCAGAGCCCAGGTGAGGAGTGGCTTTATCTCACTCAGCCTTGTATTCTGGGTCATGAGCCGCTGGGCTTAAGCTACAGGAGAGGTTCCCAGGAAGCTGGGTTCTCCTGACACTGCTTTTGTGACCTTTGGCCCTCACCTGGAGCTTCTCAGTCACCTGGCTCTGGTCCCTGTCGGCACACACAAAGGCGTTCCACCTCATGCCTGCGATCCCTAATGTTGACATCACTATTCCCTCTCAGAAACCTGAGTCTAAACCTTCCCTCTCGGGCCACCTTCTACTATTATTTATCTTTCAATACTTATTTCCTGTTTTCTCAACCTCATTGTAAGCCCTTGATGGAGACCGAGTCCATATGTCTCAACCTTCTTGCGCAGTGGGTGCGCAATCAATGTTGATTATAACTGGTGGTAAGTGCAGACAGTTGTGATAGATTATTATACTGAAAGCCAGAAAACACTAGGTCCTAGACTTAGTTTTACTAACCGCAGGCAAGTCACATCATCTCCTTGATCTCTTTGGTTTCCTCATCTGTAAAATGAGGTGATTATTGGACCAGATGATCTCTAAAGTGTCTTCCAGCAATAGAATTCTATGATCTTCACGGTCTCTTCCTGTTCTTTATGCCTTTCTGATCCTGTAGCTCACTTTCTGGAATCCGGTTGAATGCTGAGCCTCCACTGTGTAGTTCTTTTATATTACCAGAAAAAAAGTTTAATTTTATAAGCACAACACCCTATCCTGTGTTGAGAATCTAGAGAAAAACAATCTCCAACCTCATGTTATCAATTCATGACCACACAGTCTACACTGTTTTTCACTCCTCTTGTGGAGAATCCGATCAGTGGGGCAGTTTTTCTTGCCCTGTGATCTAACCTGTTAGAGATTAAGTCATAATTCAAAGCATGGCTGTCTCTAGCTTGTGCAGTGCAAAGTGAATTTGAAAGAAAGGACATTGCTTCTTGGGTGCAATACAAGGTATGGGATAGTGCTGAAGTTCATGGCTTAGAAAACAGAGCATGGGCTGGATTTTTGCTCCAATTTGTGCCCTTGCCCAAATGATAATTTTATGTGGTGAACAACATGCCCAGTTGGACATAGCAGCCCTGACTGAAGATCAGAGCACTCCTCTCCATTCATACTGCTTTCTGAGTACTTGCTTTTCAGTTTCTTCTCCAGTCTTTCTATGACAACATGCAGAATATGAAACTTGGTTATGAGCTTTGCTTTATTTACTACCCATGAAAGCGTTTATTCTACCATTCTTTGATAATATGTGCCAGGCATCCTCTGTTCTGGGTGTCAATACAAAAGGGAATTGGAGACTCGGTTCCTTCTTTAGGGACATTACACTCTAGAAGGGAATACAGACAAGTACACAGATACATCATAGTAGAGTGTGATAAGTACCATAAAGGGAATTCAAAATAAGGGATGTCATAACATTTAAAATATCTCTATTTCTTTTTTTTTTTTTAATTTATTTGACAGAGAGAGAGAGAGATCACAGGTAGGCAGAGAGAGAGAGGAGGAAGCAGGCTCCCCGCGGAGCAGAGAGCCTGATGTGGGGCTCGAACCCAGGACCCTGGGATCACGACCTGAGCCGAAGGCAAAGGCTTAACCCACTGAGCCACCCAGGTGCCCCTAAAATATCTCTATTTCTTGATTGAACATATTCTACCTGTATAGCTTCTGATCCGATTATTTTAGCCAAATGTTAACCTGTTAGGACAGTATAATTCCCACTAATGAATATTATCCTCTGTTAAAAAAAAATTATTCTCCACCCTGTATCAAATGAATATTTCTACTATATAAATGTTGTGCTTTTAGGTTATATATCCTCTTGTGGTCCGTTGGGTAAGGCCATGCTCTTTTAGGTAGCATGATCTTTCTTGAAGAAGCTCTTGATCCCCGAAGATAATGGATAAAAATCCCACAATCCAGTTGTGCTTATTAGGTTATATATATCCTCCTGTGGTCCATTGGGTAAGGCCAGGCTCTTTTAGGCAGCATGATCTTTCTTGAAGAAGCTCTTGATCCCCAAAGATAATGGTTAAAAACCCCACAATCCAGGGGCACCTGGGTGGCTCAGTGGGTTAAAGCCTCTGCCTTTGGCTCAGGTCATGATCCCAGAATCCTGGGATCGAGCCCCGCATTGGGCCCTCTGCTCCGCAGAGAACCTGCTTCCTCCTCTCTCTCTGCCTGCCTCTCTGACTAGTTGTGATTTCTCTCTCTGTCAAATAAATAAAATATTTTTTTAAAAAAACCCCACAATCCAGTTGTGCTTATTAGGTTATATATATCCTCTTGTGGTCCGTTGGGTAAGGCCATGCTCTTTTAGGCAGCATGATCTTTCTTGAAGAAGCTCTTGATCCCCAAAGATGATGAATAAAAACCCCACAACCCAGTTGAGAATCCAGGAGAAGGGAATCCCACATTCTCTTCTATTTCACTATCTTGGTTTAGACCTTGGCGAGGAGAGATGTCTTTCAGTATTTCTGGGAGTTGAGATTGCTTCTGCCCCTTAGAAGTGAGTTGCAACTAGTAAACAGACCCATGTAGCTGGCCCCAGGCTAACAGTGAGTGAAGATACTTGAAAATATAATCTCTAATTTCATGTGACTGTATGTGTTTATTTCCTTGTATTCCTTAGCCATGTCAAGGCAAAGGCCATGAAGTTGCTCTTCTCAACTTTCTTCTCTGCTTTAAAAAAAAAAAAAAAATCCTTTATCTGATCCTTCCTGCTACTACTCTTCTTTTGCTTTTTAAGTTTTTAAATTTTTAAGATTTTATTTATTTATTTATTTATATGACAGAGAAAGACAGAGAGAGAGAGAGAGAGGGGGAACATGAGCAGGGGGAGTGGGAGAGGGAGAAGCAGGTTTCCCACTGAGCAGGGAGCTCGATGTGGGGCTTGATGGGGGGTCTTGATCCCAGGACCCCGGGATCATGACCTGAGCCAAAGGCAGACACTTAATAACTGAGTCACCCAGGCGCCCCCTACTTTTGCTTTTTAAAACATCTTTTTAGGTCATAATATCCTGACAAGAGGAGGAAGCTTCTGTCTATTGCAGTCCCACTTGTTGGTATAGGTGTCAGGTGGCACTCTACATCATTATTGTATGCAATGGACAGAGAAGTATCTGAACATTCATGGTTGTATGTAAAGAATGATGCTGTGTTTTCATCATTACACAAGACCAAGCCTCCTTCTCATAAGCCAAATAAGTATGATTGATTCAGACTTCTGGCATTGTGGATCCAGGCCACTGCAATAACCAGTGGGATGTGGAACCAAACCTGAGGGAGTTCTGGCTGGTATGGGGAAAATAAAGAGGCAAAGCTAGGTGGTTTGTGCTATTAAAGACTAAAGCATTTCATCTGCAGGTCCTGCCACCCTCCCTTACCCATTAGACATGACTGGAGCTATCTAACAACAACGACCATCTTTCCCTCCCCATCTCTCAGAAGTTGCATGGTGCAATTTTATGCCACCTTTCCCTTTTCTTCTCTTTTCAAGGTTTCCTTATTGTTCATTTTAATCCATTTTCGCCTGTATAAAAATATTAGGTCATTAGGCCTTATGCCATGTAGTTTATTCTAAGCAATAACCACACCCACACTTGAAATGGCGTAATCCATTGTATACAGATGGAAAATTTAGAATGGAGAAGGAGGTTGGTCATATAACCATATCTCTGTTTGCTCTACCTCCTGTTTGATAAACCATCCACTACATTTAAATTTTTACTGTAACTTTTATTTTTAGGATCGCTACCGAGTTTCTTAAAATTAGAATGTCTTGCTCTGTTCATGCTACTATAACAAATACCCAAAGCTGGATAATTTATAAACAACAAATATTTCTCACAGTTCTAGAAGCTGGGAAGTTCAAGATCATAATGCTGGCAGATTAGTGTTTGGTGAGATCTTGCTGGTTCATAGACAGTCATCTTTTCATTGGGTTTTCACATGTCAGAGGGGCTACGGAGCTCTGTGAGGCCTCTTTTATAAGGGCCCACCTCCTAACCCCATCACATTGGGAATTTTGACATATGACTTCTGGAGGGTACACAAACATTGGGACAATGGCAGAGAGTGTCTTTTTTTGGGTGAACATATGAAAAGGAATGACAACCTGGACTAAAGCAGAGAACATTCATTGAACATACATTAGATGTTTGCTAAGTTCCAGGCACTAGCTAGGCCCTACTGTGAAGCATTCACAGTCTAGAGGTATCTTTAAATAAACCCAGAATGCCAACTTTTTATTTCCTATGAGGAATATAATTGCAATGCCAGAATGACCGCAGGAATCATTCTTCCCCTAAAGAGAAATCAATAAAGGAAGCCAAATTACAATAAAAATGTACTACATGAGCAGAAATAACATAGGAATACATAATGAATAAAGTCATTCATTTCTATATATTCATTCAACAAATATTTATTGTCTCCTGCTATTTTGCTAATGTTTTTTGTTTTTATGTTACTTCAAATCACACTTAAAACGTAGAATTATCAAATGCATTTACTTAAAGATTTGTAAGAGGTCTGCCCTCAAATTTGTACCTACAAAAACCCCATAAATTTTTTTAAAATATTCTTTTTGGAAATAAAGGTCAATGGGTATATACTCAAATGCAACAGATTGCAGATCAATAAAATATTGATGCATTCTTTATGCATCTTCATTAGCTTATTTATATCTGAAAGAGATTTGGCTATATCCCTGTCCTTTTGTTATAGAAAAGTGAGTTAGAGAGAGTATAACCATAGCCTGTTGTGAGGTCCATATTATGTATCCACTGTAGATGAATTTGATGACTTTTGTACTCCAGGATTTTTTCCTTTCTCACACCAGAGGTAAACCAAAAGTACACATTTATTTATTTATATATATTATAATATATACAATATTATATATAATATTAAATATTATATATAGTATTTAATTCATATCCCCTTCAACAATAAAAAATTGATCATCACAAGTTTTGCTAAGACTTGGATGTAGCATGTTGCTTATGTGTAGTTTATTCTGATTTTCATATAAGAAGTAGAAAGGAAAGAAGAAAGGAGCTATGTTTCAGTGGGGATTTCCTCTAGTGCAACTCTGAGTAACTTACTGAATTTTTAAAGGACTGAATGGTAGAATCAATTCATTGTTTTTGCAACTGCTGCTTAAGACAGTGTTTTTATCCTTTACATCATAAATCAACATTTCAAATGTCAGTGATTATGGACTCACAAGCCCACAAACCCCTTTCACCTAGATCGCTCATCTTACCATACTTCCAGGTTAGAAACTATAAATCTCTTGAAATGCTCTTGAGAGGTGCTTTGGAAATAATTTTAATGAATACATAGGACAGTATATTAGTTTCTTAGAACTGCCATAACTATGTTTTTACAAACTGTGTGGCTTCAAACGAGAGAATTTCATTCTTTTGCAGTTTTGAATGCTGGAAGTCCAAAATTAAGGTGTCATTGAACTTGGTTCCTGCTGAAGGCTCTGAGGAAGGAACTGTTCCTTGCCTCTCTCCTAGCTTCTGGTGCTTGCTGGCAGTCTGTAGTGTTCCCTGGTCTGTAGCTACATTGTGCCAATCTCTGCCTCTGTCATCACATGGCATTCTTCCTTATGTGTCTGTATGTCTGACCTCTCCTTTTCTTTTTTTCTTTTTTTAAGATTTTTATTTATTTATTTGACAGACAGAGATCACAAGTAGGCAGAGAGGCAGGCAGAGAGAGAGGAAGGGAAGCAGGCCTCCCTGCTGAGCAGAGAGCCCAACACGGGATTGATCCCAGTACCCTGAGATCATGACCTGAGCGGAAGGCAGAGGCTTTAACCCACTGAGCCACCCAGGCGCCTCTGACCTCTCCTTTTCTTATAAGGATACCAGTCATTGCATTTAGGGCCCACTTTAATCCAGTATGACCTCTTTTTTTTTTTTTTTTAATAGTCTCCACACCCCACGTGGAGCCCAATGCAGGGTGTAAATTCACAACTGTGAAATGAGAACTGAGCTGAGCCCCCGGTATGACCTCATCTTAACAAATTATACCTACAAAGACTGTATTTCCAAGAAAGGCTACATTTTGCAGTTCCATATGAAAAAGAATTGTGGGGGGACACCACTGAATCCACTATAAATAGTGTGAATAAACAGGCATGAGTGTTTAAACAACTTTGTCAAACATGTAAATAATGACTAGATTAATCTTTACTGGAGAACTTTTTTTTTTAAGATTTTTTTTTTAAGAGAGAGATACAGAGAGGGCACAATTGAAGGGGTGGGGCAGGGAGAGGGAAAAGCAGGGTCCCTGCTAAACAGGGAGCCTGACCAGGGCTCCATCCTAGGACCCCAAGATCATGGTCTGAGCTGAAGGCAGATGCTTAACCAACTGAGCCACCCAGGCACCCTGTGGTTTGATCTTTTTACGTTTTTTAAACATTATTTTACATATTTACATTTTTTACATATTTTACATTAAAAACACAAATCTAGGGATGCTCAGTTGGTTGAACATCTGTCTGACTCTTAATTTTAGCACAAGCCATGATCTCAGGGGTTGGGGGATTGAGGCCTGCAGGGTTTCTTACTCAGTGGGGAATCTGTTGGAGATTCTCTCTCCCTATCCCTCTGTCCCTCCCCACTATGCTTATTCTCATTCACTCTCTCTCAGTGAAATAAATCTTTAAAAAAACCCTAAAAATCCACACTATGCATATATAATAAAAATATGTGCATACATATACATATATATTCACCTATATATCTATAAATCACTGGTAAAAATCTGAAAGAATAATCTACAAATTACCCACATAGTTAGCCCTGGAAGGTGGTGGGGAAATGAAGTTAGACCTTAAGTTCTATATTATTTGAACTTTAAGTGATTGAGCATATATTTGTATGTTACTTGTATAATTAAATAACTTTTTTAAATAAGTAAAATCAAATGGAGAATAATATAATGTCCACCACTCCCACTGTTTTAGAGTTTCCTCTATTCCAAGTAGCCTTCTCTTTAGATGACCACATCAGTCTTGTTGACTCCCCAATTCAAATAAAATCACTATTTATTGAATAAAATCATAGATACCCCACACAGGTTGCAGACAGAACTAGAATCAGCTCTCAGTCCTGTCAAAGATTAGCTATGTGTGCTTTTAGCTCAAATTCATCATCAGTTACGTGGGAATAATGACAATACTTGCCTCACTTGTTGTGCTGAGGGTTACTTAAGAAAACATAGGATAATGTACATGAAAGTCCTTCTGGAACCTCCCACAGTCGTCATCTGGCACCTCTGGTGGCAAATACATTGTGTAACAACAGAACACCTTCCAGTATTTCTAAAGGTTTCCTTTTTTTTTCCCCCTTCTCCACCCGCTTTCTTTTTATCTCTAAGGTTTATGAACTAGGATTAGTGGTATTCAGCATCTAAAGCACCTTATTTATTCACATTTCAGTTAGCCCTGTGATTCCTCAGTTGCTTAAAATTGTTCCTGTCAGAACTCTTGCTCCACACAGAGGTCAGGAAAAGGGAACTGGACTTCTCAGTCCTTAGATGGCCTGCAATTACTTGTATCCTCTTCTCTGGAGCTGCTCTCAAACCCTTTTTGGCTCCTCTACCTTGGTGCAGCTCCTAGGAAAGAGCATACACCTGAATTTTAGGTAACACAAAGTCCTCTTTGCCACTCTGTGCCTCTCCCCTTTAACACAGCTGGCTTTCTTACTAACAGTGGCACAGGCTGCAGGGATAAAAATGAGAATTCAAGTACTCTTCCATGCACTTTGAAATCTTCTTCTGAGGAGTCCAGGGACCTCTGAAATTCTTTGATATCTATACATTTCTGATCTCCTTCAAAGATCATGAAAACTACGTGAGCCCTATTAGCACTAAATGAATTTTAAGGTAAGTGAAAGTTTCTTGGAGTTGTTTGATTTGGAGACTTAGCAGCTTGAATCTGAAACATGGAATTATTACTATCATTCTTAGGGAAGAAAGGATATAAATGGAATTTTCTTTTCTGTGGCATCTTGTAGCTCCTATAAATAATGGTCAGGCAATACTTTCCTACTTGTAAGATAAAGGACAATTGATATGACCTCTCTCTCAAGGCATAACAGTTGTTAGGGGTAACTGACAGAAGGTCAACTGAAATGAACACGTATGTATTGCGTGCCTATTAAGTATGAGCCAAGCACAGCATTAGGGAGAGAACTCACAGCCCAGTGGGAAAATGGACAAATAGGCAGGTGAAAGTTGAAAGGAGCCGTGGAGAAAGACCTTGAAGGGTGATGTGGCAATGCTCGGAGGGTTGCCCAACCCATCCATGAGGGCAAAGATGGAGACAGTCACACAAGCCTTCCAGAAAAAGAGATGCCTAAAGCAGGATCTGAAAGGAGAATAAAAGGTAGCTGAAAAGGAGAGTGGAGGTGGGCTGCAGAGGAATATTCCAGGCAGAAAGAATCATGTACACACTGACCTAGGATTTGAAGAACTGTGTAGAAGACAGAGACTGGGGCAGGAGAGAGAAGCACATACAGATTATTGGAAAAGCCAAATAATATAAAACCGTAATCATGTAGATACTGCAGATGTCTAACATATTTTGAAGGAAAAAAAGCAGTTATTTGATGGAAGCTTCTTTGAGAGGAACACAATCCATCATATTTGAAGAGCAGGCTTAAGACCCTGGAATGATTGGAGAGAAGACCTTCCTTAAATCAACCCAAATGTAAGCACTTTGATAGCTCCTGCTTCATCTGGCATAGGGCCTTGCACATAATTGCCACTCAGTCTATACTGCTGAAACCAGGTACTTCTAGGTGTTTGTTTCATCCCATGGTCTCTACTGATATTGTCATCATTCTCACATGGGCCCACCAGGGGCTCATCCTCTGTAAGTCACTGTTCGGATTTTGGTAGGAAAGACATTGCGAAGCTCAACCTACTTTAAAATAGTTCCTCAATAGGCCTGCCATTGTGGATCTTTCCTTCCAAATGGGATCTCAAGTACACCCATAATTAGAGTTACATAATGAAGGTAGAGGCATTGTCTTCATACATTTTAAGGATTTAAAATTTAAGGATTTAAAATGTGTGCAATCAGTATGGTCAGACTTTTCACTAAGTATAAAATGAGGTCATAAGTTTTTAATGCCCAGATGATCACTTGAGTCCCCACTGACCTGATCGCTAGTCAAATATTTCCAAATATTTCTTGTTGTTCCCCAAAGATGGCTTATATCAGCTTATGGTCTCTTCTGTATACTACAATAATCATCCTATCCACCATAACCCTTTTCTCTTGTTCTGACAACACTGTGTCCACCCATACACCCTTCCTGGCCTCCAGATACTTGAAGGAACCTTGCTGTTGTCTCACTAATGGTGCTGTCTCCTCCTAATATTGGTGGCAGCCTTGCCAAGGTGCTCTCTTCTGACTCTCCCTAAGCCTCCACCATCTGGGGCCTGCCAGAGCAGTGCCAGGCTGAGTTGGGAGGAGAAGGGATCAGGCCTCTTTCCAGCTCTGGGCCATACTTTGTACCTGGAACCCAAAGTACTACTGCTCTGCCTGGAATCATAAAGCTTCCCCCTTCAAACTTTCCCTTCAATTTCAGAATAATGTGTGATCATCTAGCATCTGTGGTCAAGTTAACATACTAACAAGGTCAAGCACCTCATAGATTTCCCCAGGAACAATTACTAGTCTCTTGCAAGGTGAAGAAAGTAGTCTCCTGGGTGCAAATGAACCTGCAACTCTTTTTTTTTTTTTTTTTAAGATTTTATTTATTTGACAGAGATAGATCACAAATAGAAAGAGAGGCAGTCAGAGAGGTGGGGTGGGGAGCAGGCTCCCTGCTGAGCAGAGAGCCCGATGTGGGGCTCGATCCCAGAACTCTGAGATCATGACCTGAGCCGAAGGCAGAGGCTTAACCCACTGAGCCACCCATGCACCCCAAACTAGCAATTCTTAAATGACAACTTCCTCACTTAGGTTTCAAAAGTCTTAAGTCCTGGGTCCAGCGAGGGCACCCTGGGCACAAAGGAAGTTCTGCCACTTGGAAGGAAAAAGACAGCTTTTTTTTTTTTTTAAATTAATCCAATAATTCTCAATAATTTATCAGATTGGTAAAGGCACAAAGTGTCAGAACCCTTAAGACTGGCCAATGTCAATGTATGAAATATCTGGAGCCAGAAAACTCTGGGTAGTTCTTTATGAATCTAGTAGAAAACAGCAAGGGCAGAGGGTGAGAAGGAAAGTATCCAGAAAGAAATTGTAGACATGAATTGCCAGGAAGACAAACTCTGGCCCTACCAGTTAAGCTGTTTTGTGTTTTGACTTTCTAAATTCACCCATAAGTTCATATCAACTACCCTGAAAAAGATGTCATAAAACATTCCTGATATAAGATTACAAACCTTAATTGGTAGAGAGTTCCTAGTTATGTATTGGAAAAACTAATAAACCTCCATCAAAAGTTATAAATAGAAAATTGCCAAATGAGGAAATGAAAACTTAAAAAATAGCTAAAAGAATAGGATTAAAGGTCCATCTGGCATATTAACAATAATAACAAATACAGAAAGTAAAGCTATAATCACATGCCACTTTGTGCCAAGCAAAATTTGTGCCAGATCACAGAGGACCCTGAATGCCATGTTCACGAGTCTAGAATCTATTCTGTATATGATAGGAAGACATGGATAGATTTCTAGCAGGAGAATAACATCCTCTCAGCCCCCTCTCTTTTTAAAAGGGAAGATTAGTTAATCAATTGGGTATACGATGGATTAAAGAAGATCATGGTGCCTTCCATTATTGTAAAGATGAGGGAACAGTTCCAGAAATGGTCTATACAGGCATGTCGTTAGATATCTAGCTTTGGAAAAACCCACAAGAAAGGATTGAATAATGCACTGACTTCCTCCATCCATTATACTGTGTCTAGGTAGACCTAGCAGCCTGATAAGTCATGCTAATGTACATGAGACTCTGTATAAATTGATAACACATAAGAACAGCCCAGAACTCATTTTTCAAATTGAACAGAAGTGTCCTTATAAAGAAATTTTGTCTTTCCACAAAAATCAGGAAGCATCAGTATCAAGAATTGGGGGATTTCCATTTTCAGAAGGTGTTGTTGGTTTTTTTTTTTTTTTTCCTTTTCAATGTCCATGACACATGAACAATTTCTCAGCTTCCTTAAAATGGCTATGCCATTCATTTTTAATGGTCCTCCTTAATTGCAAAGATATCCTGTGGTAATGAGGCTTCCTTAAGTTTGGCTTTACCCCAAGGACAAAGAGTTTTCTGATACATATTGAAAAAAAATATTGCAACCTTCTTAGAAGATGCCCTATGTGAACATAAACATTGTTTCCTTCTTTCAAAGAAGTAACAGTTCTGTTTAATTGGCAATAACATCCAGCAAAAACCCATTTTTTTTCCTGCCCAGATTTCTTCTGTTTATTTCCTGTGTGTTAAGCCTGTCCCTTAGAGCTCACCAAAACCATGGTGATGCAATCAATGATGGTTTACCCTTTCCCCAAATGAGGTCTGCTATCATCCAACCATCAGCTGACTGTAGTCTAATATAGTGACTATAGAACTAATGAATTGTTTTTTAAATTATTACTATTATTTATTACTATTATAAGCATTTTCCAGAACTTTCCCAGGTAGAGCTCTATGGGTGGAAAAATAGAATCTCTGGGTATCGTTACTTTCTCTCCCTCTCTTTTTTAAAGATTTATTTATTTATTTGAGACAGAGAGATATAGAAAGTATGAGTGGGAGAGACAGAGGGAGAGTGAGAGAAAGAATCCTAAGCAGACTTCCTGCTGAGTGCGAGCCTGATACAGGGTCAATCCCATAACCCTGAGATTATGACCTGAGCTGAAATCAAGATTCAGATGATTAACCAGCTGAACCACCAGGCACCTCTTCTTTCTTTTTGTAGGTGGGTGCAGTAGGTCCTGTTGATCTCAGCTGTCCTTAACTGCATCCTTCATAGTAACAGAAGGGAAAAAAGTTGGTGCTATTGACAGAAATCAGGGAGAGCAGGTGTGTTTCAAGATATGTAGTGAATAGCAGCATATGGGGATGAAGGAGCAGAGTAAGTACGGTCTAGGAAATTAGGACACCTGGATTCTAGACTCAGGCTTGCCACCAACTAGACATTTGACCTCTGGCAACAATTTATCTGCAGAGGGTCTGGCTTTTTTTCATTTGTAATATGAGGAAATTGAGCTACAGTCATTTCTAGTTATGACTTCTTGTGATTATTTTTCCTACTCCTTAATTCAGCATCAGTGACTACGTACGTAAGACTTTTGGCCTTTTTGCCAAATGCGGGCACCTGGTATGCCATTATTAGCACCAGCAAAATGTGAGCAATGGAATTGATATGTCATGTGAACCCAGAGCAAAGTAAAGCCATTAAGTTAGTGGGGGTGTTCTAGGAGTAGGGGTTGTATTGGACATGGCTTAGAGACCACTTATATGATCTTATGCATTATCTCTCTATACTTCTCTCATGTTTTCATTCCCATCCTCTCTTATTTTTGTGTTTTATCTTGTTTTATATTGTTCTCCCAACCATGACCCTTTCTTTCCTTTACAGTATTCAGGTTTCAGTGTTCCTGGAAAGGAATTTTCAGAATTCTGGGTCTGAAAGAAATGTCTTATTGCAACTTGTGCTAACCGAAATGTAATCCTAACCAACCTCATGTCTCAGATCACGCTGTGAGATACCTCTGGAGTAGGAGTGTGGGTGGCGCTCTCCTCCCAAGAATTCCTGGCACTGGGTTCCAGGGAAAGGACCCTTTTGCAAGTAATTCAAGTACAAATACCGCGTGACTGCATGCCTTGAGGCAGAGGCTCTCCATTTGCTTCTGTCCCTGTCCTCCTCATGCCCTATTTTCCTATTTCTTAAAACTGTTTTTCTCTCAGTACACTGATCATGGTGAGCACTGAGTAATATGAGGACATGCTGAATCACTTGCTTCCACACCTGAAACTCATATCACACCATGTGTTAACTATACTGGAATTAAAAGTAAAAATTTTTTTAAAAAGTGTTTTTCTCTCTATGAGGTTAAATTGCAACTTATTTTATTAACTGATGTGGAGGGTCCACAGTCCAGGCTACATAGGCAGTTATGTAAGAAATGTGCTGTCTTTATCTCTATTCTGTCAGGTGGTCGAAAATTAATCTCAGGGTCTGAGTTCTGGGGTACTCACCTGTGCCAATGAGTCATCCTGGAGCTGGGGGTCAGGAGCATCTCTTCTATGTTGTCATCATTTATCCATCCTGGCACCTGCCAAGATTGGCAGCATTCCTGTCTAATCTTGGGTGATTTATCAGTGGGTCACTGTGGTATCTTTCTGGTTCCAACCTCAAGTTGTCTTCAGGTTTGCTAGCTTTCTCTCAGCTGTATGTTGACCATCATTCAGCTGGAGCACACAGTGGCCCATGGAAACCTCTGTGAAGCTGTCTCAGGTACTCTGAGCAAGAAGAGACACACTTAATTTTAGCCACTCTGACTGGTGTCAGATGGCATCTCATTGTGGTTTTGGTTTGGATTTCCCTGATGCTGAGTGACGTTGAGCATTTTTTCATGTGTCTGTTGGCCATCTGGATGTCTTCTTTGCAGAAATGTCTGTTCATGTCTTCTTCCCATTTCTTGGTTGGATTCTTTGTTCTTTGGGTGTTGAGTTTGATAAGTTCTTTATAGATTTTGGATACTAGCCCTTTATCTGATATGTCATTTGCAAATATCTTCTCCCTTTCTGTCAGTTGTCTTTTTTTTTTTTTAAGATTTTATTTATTTATTTGACATAGAGAGATCACAAGTAGGCAGAGAGGCAGGTAGAGAGAGGGGGAAGCAGGCTCCTGACTGAGCATAGAGCCTGATGTGGGGCTTGATCCCAGGACCTCGAGATCATGACCTGAGCCGAAGGCAGAGGCTTAACCCACTGAGCCACCCAGGTGCCCCCATCTTTTGGTTTTGTTGACTGTTTCCTTTGCTGTGCAAAAGCTTTTGATCTTGATGAAGTTCCAATAGTTCATTTTTGTCCTTGCTTCCCTTGCCTTTGGCGATGTTTCTAGGAAGAAGTTGCTGTGGCTGAGGGCAAAGACATTGCTGCCTGTGTTCTTCTCAAGGATTTTGATAGATTCCTGTTTCACATTGAGGTCTTTCATCAATTTTGAGTCTATTTTTGTGTGTGGTGTAAGAAATGGCCCAGTTTCATTCTTGTGCATTCTTCGCATGTGGCTGTCCAATTTTCCCGACACCATTTGTTGAAGAGACTGTCTTTTGTCTTTCCTGCTTTGTCGAAGATTAGATGACCATAGAGTTGAGGGTCTCTTTCTGGGCTTTCTATTCTGTTCCATTGATTTATATGTCTGTTTTTGTGCCAGTACCATACTGTCTTGATGATGACTGCTTTGTAATAGAGCTTGAAGTCTGGAATGGTGATGCCATCAATTTTGGCTTGCTTTTTCAACATTCCTCTGGCTATTCGGGGTCTTTTTGGTTCCACAACAGATGTTGGAGAGGATGCAGACAAAGGGGAACCCTCCAACACTGTTGGTGGGAATGCAAGCTGGTGCAGCCACTCTGGAAAACAGCATGGAGTTTCCTCAAAAAATTGAAAATAGAGCTACCATAGGACCTAGCAATTGCACTACTGGGTATTTACCCTAAAGATACAAATGTAGTTGTCCAAAGGGGCATGTGCACCCAAACGTTTATAACAGCAATGTCCACAATAGCCAAACTATGGAAAGAACCTAGATGTCCATCAACAGATGAATAGATAAAGAGATGTGATATATATATATATATATATATATATATATATATATATATATATAATGGAATACTAGGCAGCCATCAAAAGAAACGAAATCTTGACATTTGCAATGACGTGGTTAGAACTAGAGGGTATTATGCTTAGTGAAATAAGTCAATCAGAGAAAGACAATTATCATATGATCTCCCTGATATGAGGAATTTGAGAGGCAGAGTGGGGGGGTTTCGGGGGTAAGGAAGGAAAAAATGAAACAAGATGGGATCGGAAGGGAGATAAACCATAAGAGACTCTTAATCTCACAAAACAGACTGATGGTTGCTGGGGGCGGGGAGAGGGTGGTTGGGTTATGGACCCTGGGGAGTGTATGTGCTATGGTGAGTGCTATGAAGTGCGTAAGCCTGATGATTCACAGACCTCTACCCCTGGGGCAGATAATACATTATATGTTAATAAAAATAATTAATTAAGGAAAAAGAAGAGACACAGTGAAGTTGTCTATCATGCTAGGCCGAATGGGCAGAGATCAAGGGCTTAGAAGGCTTCTGAGGCTCTTGACCGAGGCAATGAATAAAGAAGGTCTAGCTGTAGGGGCCTAGGCAAGGCCTAAGAGTACTGGGTGGGGGTAAGGAGGACAGGGTAGAGAGATGGGTATCAGAGGGAAAACTCTAGGTTAATATCTTAAAATCTTATCCCACTGCATGAATATTAATGAGTCTGCATTTAATCCTTGATTTTTGGCACAAGGCAGCAGTAATAAACCTGTAAACTATTTTGAGTTTTTCATTCTGGAGATGTAGCTCAGGTAGGATATTGTTTTCAAAAGTCCAGTGCTGTCCATATTAATAGTTAAAATGCAAAGGGGTGATGTTGCCCACTGCTTCTAACTTCCCTTTCTTCTCTTTCTGTATTTCACTGCTGTCTCTACTCCAAGTTGTTTCTGTTATCTTGATTTCTTCTGTCCTGGGGGGGGGGGGGGAATGAGATAAATTAATTCAGGCTGAAAGTCTCTGTTTACTGGAAGTATTTACATTTTAAAAGAGGGTGGTAGGGATAGAGCCTAGTTTAACACAAAGGAATGGATCACTATAGGTGGAACTTAAGATAGTAGTAGGGGAAGAGATTTTTATCTTCTCATTAAAATGGTTCAAGGTAAAGGAATGGCATTCTCTCTCCCTTCCCTGAAAGGGTGGAACAAATCAGGTAAGCAAGGAATAACTCAGACAAAGAAGAGGACCCCGGAGGCAGAGAGAAGGGCGAATTACAGAGCTGTGGTCAGAGGAGCCAGTTGGAGATACGCCTGGAACCTGGCTGGTGCGCTGGAATATTAGGACAGGCTGAGAAGTGTGGAAGAGGCTGGCGGCTTCCTGGGTGAGGTTGGTAATAGGGAATGGGGTAGGCGATTTGCTTTATTTATGTGGTGTGTGCTTGTTGTGTGCTTAAAGATACTGAACCAGACTGGTTAAAGGTCATGATGATATGATGAGGAAAGTAGACTCCTTAAAGTTCTTACCATGCACATATGCTGTTTCTTCCTTTGGAAATTTGGTCAGAATTCATTTTCAAGAGTTGATATTTGGTATATTCCTTAAGTATCAAGCTAAGTTCATTTTAATACATGGTTTTCAGATGTATATTATTAGTGCCAAAATTGTAAAAATTCTGTCTTAGTCCTTCTGGGCTGCTATCACAAAATACCATAGACTGGGTGGTTTAGAAATGACAAATTTCTTTCTTTCTTTCCTTTTTTAAAAAAAGTTATTTATTTATTTATTTGAGAGAGAGAGAATGAGAGAGAGAGAGAAAGAGAGAGAGAGAGAGAGAGAGTGAGTGGGGGAGGGTCAGAGGGAGAAGCAGTCTCCCCACTGAGCCAGGAACCTGATACAGGACTCACCCAGAGACTCCAGGATTCTGACCTGAGCCCAAGGCAGTCACCCAACCAACTGAGCCACCTAGGCACCCCATGACAAATTTATTTCTTACAGTTCTGGAATCTGGGAAGTCCAAGATCAAGGTGTTGGCAGATTCTGGTGAGATCCACTTCCTGGTTCATAGACAGCCATCTTCTTGCTGTGTCCTCACATGGTGGAGGGGGTGAGAGAGCTTTCTGGGGTCCCTTTTATAAGGCACTAGACCCATTTATGAGGGCTCCGCCTTCATGACCTAATCGTGTATCAAATGCCCCACCCCCTAATACTATCATGTTGGGAGTTACGATCTCAACATATTAATTTCAGGGGGATGCAGACATTTAGTCCATTAACACAGTGTTATTTCTAACATCTTCCAACATAGTTTCATTCCATTTTTGGCCCAGCAAAGTGGACCAAGGTCAGTATAAAAGGAATCGCCTAGAATGTTCTCATGCTCCCACTATCCAGCCTGACCTGCCCACACATGGTTCAATATCTCCTTACTAGACTTAGCTTATCTCATTGCATCTGTAGCTTCTTAGTCAACCCTTCAGCTGATTGGCTGGTTGTGATTCTGGGTTTTTGCACCATTTTCTTGCCTTCCTGATCACAGGTCTTTGCTTTTGGCCAGATTCTAGATGAATGTGCCAGGTCCTAAGTCTTTCCTTTGGCACATTATTGTCCAGACATGTGGGCATTGGTTAGGGTTATTAGGGTGGGGAGGGTCAATATCGGGAGCAGAACCCAAATAAAAACATATAAGCTATACTATAATTTCTTCTACTTGTCTTCATTTATTTAAAAAGATACTATATTTTGGATACTCAGTGTAACTCCATAAAAAGTTCTTTTCAATAGCTTGGTTGTAGATTTACTCTCACAGATGGCTAATTAATTAAAATAAAACAAACAATTTTCTATGCTTCCATCTTTCTAGGTGATGAGCCAGCAGAGCATACCTTTAGAGTCAGATACTTCTGAAGAATTACTAGCAAAAAGGATTGTTGGTTGCAGTTTCACAAAGCTTGCTCGGGAGACTCTCCTGAGGTGAAGGGAAAGTTAAGACAAAGGGGGAAATGGATGCACTTAAATAAATATATACAGTATTCCTAGCTTTGGATTTTAAAATGACAGGAACAGGTAAGCCAACCAGACCCTGAAGAATCTCAGATGGGGTGTTCCTTTCTGAGAAACATTTCAGGACAGAAGTTAATTAGAAAGACAGTTTCACAAACATGGCACAGTCTTGCAGGGAGCAGGCTTACCTTACCCAGCCTTCCTCAGAGACCAAGGGGTCCATTAGCACAGTGGCCAGAACCTGAATTTTGGAACCAGGCAGGCAAGTTGGAATCCTGGTTCCCCCTCTCCTCCATCTCCCGCCCCGCGCATTTACCTCCTGGGCTCTTGTATATGAGATGACCAAATCTTTCTCAGCTTTGTCCCCCCTCCCCTGCCCCCAACCATTAAACAGGGATAGGAATACACATCTGAGAGTTCATAAAAATCTCTTGGTCATTAGATGATTCCCCTCATTTCAGTGAAGGAAGGTCAAATTCTAGTCACTCTCATAGTTGGCAGCCTCTTTATCTGGTTATGACGGATAATATGTATGTATTCCAGGACATGAGGGCCCAGCTCGGGTTGGCCCATGACTGCCAACAAGTTCCACAGAGGCCTGTATCCAGACCTGCCTTATTTTTGTGAAGTAGAGATAAATGCTGATGGAAGCTGTCACTTGTCACATTCCCAGGAGACAGGTATCTCTCTAATCTCAGTTTCTCTCTGAGCAGGGCTGTCAGAGAAGGCCAATCAAGAGTTCAGATGAGGGACTGCTCCTTTGGCATCCCTCCTCTGCCCACTCACAGAGACGTGCCAGACGCCCAGAGCCAGCTTGGAGAAACAGACACATCTCCTTCAGAAATATCTGGAGGAGCCTGGATATTTTCATCATAAAAGATGCCTTCACATGTTAGTTTGAGGCAAAGGCTTCTGTTTTTATGACAAATATTATCCCTTACCTGTGGTTATTGTCAGAATTAATCACAGTTTTAGTCAACAGTGCTGCAGTGTGAGCAAGTAGGAGGTCCTGGGAAAATGTTCTGGGCTTTTAAAGTTCATTCCAACAAAATTCGTAGAACTTCTGGGTGCTGACGTGGATGCTCACTTCCTAGCTACAGAAGTTCTCATTTCCTTACTTCATTACCAACTTATTTCAAAATACGAATTTATGTCCCAGTAGTGACAGTCGGAGTGCCAGCGATTTCATAAGATCAGGGCTAGAGTTCGAAATGAGGTTTGTTTTTAAACAAGGGGAGAAGGGTGAACAAAAATCCAGACTCTTAAATATGTAGAACAAATTGATGGTTCCCAGAGGGGAGGTGGGTGGGGGGCTGGGTGATATAGGTGATGGGGATTCAGGAGTGCAATTATTGTAACGAGCACTGAGTGGTATATGGAATTGCTGAATTGCCATATTGTATACCTGAAACTAACACAACACTGTATTTTAAAAAAAGATTAATTTTAGAAGTACCACTGGAGAATGGTCAATAAAGTTTGGAGATAGAAAAAAAAAAAAGAAATGTGGTTTGGTTTTAATTGGTGTCTTCTGTCTTTCAGTCAATCATGTATGAATTGTTCATTCAGTGCCTCTACTACTTCAAGTTGAGTGACAAAGGATATTAGAATCACTGTCACGGGGGACATAATCATTTAGCAGTATTTATCATAAAGTCACTGATGCACAGTGCCAAGGCAATGTAAATAAGTAGATTAATTGCCCACTAGTAAAGACTGTTTAAACATAGGTCATTTCACAGAGCCCTTCAGACCCCTGTGCAAATATACTAATGGGACCTTGGATGTTAATTTGCAACAAAGACAACTTGTTGTTGCAACAAACACATTTCTTTGTTGCAACAAAGACAAAGGGGCAGGAGAGTTGGTAATATTCTAAAAGTTATTTGATAACAAAATATTTACCTTATTTTCTTACTTACAAGGTCTTCAAAAAATGGAAGTGGGAGGCAGTGTACAATAGTTTAGTGGTTTCCAGATACTGGGTTTTAATAAATCAGTTAAATTTTAAAACAAAAAAAATGGGAGAGACTAATCAATACAAGGTTGTCAAATCTTTTTGCAAATTTTGTGGAGGAAATTAAAAAAGAGATTTCCTATAAACTATTGTTATGATTTCACGAAGGAAGACATTCAAATATCAAAATGAAAGGGTGGGTATTATTTCAGGATAAAGAATGGTCTTTCAAAGTAGATAATAGTGTTTAACACTTATTGAACACTTAAATGCAAGGTACTGAGACATTTGAATATACTGTATTACTCATACAACCTTGTAAGATGGATACTGTTACTATTCTCATTCTACAGATGAAGACAATGGGGGTACAAAGAGGTAATGTGTCTAAAGAAACACAGTAATGGCAGAGTGTGGATTCATGTCTGCCGAGTCCATGGTTTTCAAAACTATGTGATAAGCGTTAATCACACCTTACAGTTAATATCACTAAAAATTGGTTACATAACTTGCTTTTTAAATTTGGACATCAACAGGTGGAAACATGGTCACAGACCTGCATCAGTCAAAGACACAGACAGGGTGTCTCTCTCTCGAAGGGACCAGAGTAGGAGGCTGGAGAGGCTGGGGCGTCAGCTTCATGCAGAGCCTCAAAGTTAGACTTTGATGTTATCTTCAAATACTGTTATACACAAAGAGACACCAACTGGTTTAGAAGAAAAACAAAAGAAGTCAATCACCCTGGTTTTTACTTGCCTACTGCATCAGATGTACCACCGGCAGTGCACTGTGGGTTGATTTTTTTTCAAAATGCACTTTGCAATTCTTTTTTTTTTTTTTTTTTTAAGATTTTATTTATTTATTTGACAGAGAGAGAGACAGCGAGAGAGGGAACACAAGCAGGGGGAGTATGAGAGGGAGAAGTAGACTTCCCACTGAGCAGGGAGCCCGATGCAGGTCTCTATCCCAGGACCCTGGGATCATGACCTGAGCCAAAGGCAGATTCTTAACCGACTGAGCCACCCAGGTGCCCCCGTAATTATTTTTGGAAAGACACCATTCTTTTCGTATTGAAACTACATTGTGAATGAGACAGTACTTAATTTCCTTCTCCTCATGGACAGGGATAGACCATCCACTTCTTTCCCAGAAGGAACAGGCAAGACAAGGCAAGACCCCTTGCATCTTCTGTCCCCCCACTCCTCCAGGGAGATGGAATAGACCTTACTGGTGAATTGGCTTGGCTCTGTATCTTTTTTTTTTTTTAAGATTTTATTTATTTATTTGACAGACAGAGATCACAAGTAAGCAGAGAGGCAGGCAGAGAGAGAGGGAGAGGGGGAGAAGCAGGCTCCCCGGCTGAGCAGAGAGCCTGATGTGGGACTCGATCCCAGGACTCTGGGATCATGACCTGAGCTTGGCTCTGTATCTTTTGGGCTCATCTTTCAGAGTCAGTCTGTCTTCCGGATGCCCGCATCCTCTGCTCTTCCCTGTGGTTCACACTGAAGCAGCGCTGCCTCCAGGAAGAGGCCTGCTAGCTCAGATCTGAGGTGAATTCCATTTGGGAAACATGTTATAAGCCCCTTTGGCTTCATATCTAAAGTCACATTGTCTAATCAGCTTTATCTGCTGTAAAGGCAACAGATACTTATTTTTCTATCCCCTGCATTTTATTTCTTATTGGTTACAGGTTTGTTTTTTTGTTTTGTTTTTTTCTTTTTAAGATTTTATTTGTTTGTCAGAGAGACAGCACAAGCAGGGGGAGCAGCAGGCAGAGGGAGAGGGAGAAGCAGGCTCACGTGGGACTCGATCCCAGGACCCTGAGATCATGACCTGAGCTGAAGGCAGGAGCTTAACCCACTGAGCCACCCAGACATCCCTAGCTACAGATTTTAGAGAGGAAAAAAAGAACTGTTATTTATTTAGTCCTTAAACTCTCTGTAAGCCATCATATGGTTGTAAGATCGAGTTTAGAAGGGACCTGAAGAGGTCATCCTGAACATGAACCACATCTAAGCTAAAGATTTCAATGCAGTAACCATCCTTTTTATTTTTCTTAGCACTTACTATGTGATAGGCACTGGACCACAAGCCTTCTGCATGAATGATCTCGCTGAATTCTTATAGCAATCCTATGAATGGGTACTAGTGACAACACCATTTTACTAATTAGAAACTTGAAGCTTAGAGAGGTTAAATAATATGCCCAAACTTACAGAATGTTTTAGTAGCAGGGCCCCAGCTGCGGTGGGGGCGGCGGCGGTGGTGGCGGTAGAGATTCCATTCCAGCCCTGTATGGAGACAACAGATGTCGAACAATGAACAAAGGATGGATGACAGCTGTGAGTCATCATGCCAGGTGCTTAGCACACATAACCTGAAGGGTCAAGGAAGTCATTCCTCCCTAAGTGACATTCAATTGTGAGGCTCCACAGTGTGTAGGAGTTAGGAAGGCAAAGTGCTGGGTGAATGGGTGGGATGGGATTAAGGATGAGGAATGGGTAGTATTCCGGGAGGGAAGAGGGTCTGAAGTGAGAAGAGACGCCGTAGCCTATGGCCACGGCTCTGGAGGTGAGGGAGGACGTAACCCCAGATGACGCTGGAAAACCCGATTGGGGTTACGGAAGAGTCTTTGCAGTCCATGCTAAGGATATTGGATCTTGTCTCAGATCTGTGATGTCTTTGAAGGTGTAAAGAAAGGGCATAACAATTGTGCCCACTTTTTTCTGTAGCATTCCCTATTTCTAAGCTTTTAATTCTGACTACATCAGAGAGAAAATTCCTATTAGGTGCTAATCTCTCTTTAACACCTGGTGGCTTTTGATGAACTACTCATGTCCCTCTTAATAATAAGGGGCAGCGTTCTCAGACATGGCTGTGTCTGAACAACTTTTAAATATTCTGATGCAAGGCCATGCTCAAGACCAATTAAATCAGAATCTCCAAGCATGGGAGCCAAGCATCTGTATTTTTTCAGACACAGCAGCCTCTGCAATTCAATTTACTGAACACTTATTGAGCCCCTACTGATCCTCAATCCAAGCACTGTATTAGATGCTGTGCATACTAAGATGAGTGTGAACGGCTGCTTTCAGCTGTAAGCTATTCCCAAGGCCTAGCATCTGCAGCTGCTACTAAAGCATATGGGGGGGGGGGCGCCTGGGTGGCTCAGTGGGTTAAAGCCTCTGCCTTCGGCTCAGGTCATGATCTCAGGGTCCTGGGATGGAGCCCCGCATCGGGCTCTCTGCTCAGTAGGGAGCCTGCTTCCCTTCCTCTCTCTCTGCCTTCTTCTCTGCCTACCTGTGATCTCTCTCTGTCAAATAAATAAATAAAATCTTAAAAAAAAAATAAAGCATACAAGGTTGAGGCAGCCCCAGGCATCAGGAGGCAATTAAAAGAATCCTTGAAGTCAAAGTCAATGAAAATAATAAATTATGTGCATATCTACAGTGTCTCACCTGGTTTTTTCACCAGAAATCAGGAACCCAGAGCCAGGAGATTCAGAGAGCAGTCAAGACACCCAGTTAGGGGCGCCTGGGTGGCTCAGTGGGTTAAGCCTCTGCCTTCTGCTCAGGTCATGGTCTCAGGGTCCTGGGATCGAGCCCCACATCGGGCTCTCTGCTCCGCAGGGAGCCTGCTTCCCCCTATATCTCTGCCTGCTGCTCTACTTGTGATCTCTCTCTCTCTGTCAAATAAATTAAATATTTTAAAAAAAAAAAAAAGACACCCAGTTAATGCTCTGATTGCTTTCCTTGCCTTGGAGAACTGGCCCGAGGAGGGAGGCAACACTCCTATTTATTCACCCATTAAAACATTTACCGAGGACGCCTGGGTGGCTCAGTGGGTTAAGCTGCTACCTTCAGCTCAGGTCATGATCTCAGGGTCCTGGGATCAAGTCCCACATCAGGCTCTCTGCTCGGCGGGGAGCCTGCTTCCCGCCCCCCCCTCTCTCTCTGCCTGCCTCTCTGTCTACTTGTGATCTCTCTCTGTCAAATAAATAAATAAAATCTTAAAAAAAAAAAAAATTACCGAGCACCCACTTAGTGTCAGGCTGTGTGCTAGGCTTTGGGGCTACAAAAGAACATCCACATTTCCTGAACTCAAGCTGCTCACAGAAGACAAGGGATCTATTCTGGTTTTTAGTTTATTGGCCAGAATAAATCAGAATGAAAACGCCTTCTGAATGTATTTCAAAAGGCTGGAGTTGAGGATAAAAATAGATTATAAATATTCAAATGCTTTGGAAAATAAGGAGTCCATGATGAGTCAAGAGAAAATCCTATACCTTGAATTGTGAAACCATAAAACTTCAAGTTTTGTTATTTATGCTACGATCTTAGAAATATTTTCAGGGAGCAGTAATGATTTCTTTTTTACTTGTTTTAGAGATCTTCTAGCATTGTATCAGGCACAAAGGGGTATTTAACAAATGTTTTGTGTTTTTTTTAAAATCATCACTGAATAACTCTATCCAAGTTAGGAAGGATAATTTTCTTTTTTCCTGAACAAAGTTCCAAAAGAAAAGCATTCCAAATATGAAAACAAGCCAAATGTTGAGGCCAATAAAATTTTGAAAGTTTTTTTTTGTTTTTTTGTTTTTGTTTTTTTTTTTTTGAGAGAGAATGAGGGAGATTGCAAAGGGAGGGAGAAGCAGACCTGCTGCTGAGCAGGGAGCGTGAGGTGGGACTTGATCCCAGGGTCCTGAGATCATGATCTGAGCCCAAGGCAGATGTTTCACCAACTGAGCCACCCGGGTGCCCCCAAATTTTGAAGGTTTTAAAAGAATATAGAATCATGTTTTTATTTTTAAAGCTCTGGAGATAACCTATGTTTGTGAAGGTCTCTGGGGAGCTTGAAATTCTATGATTTCAACTAGAATAAGACAGGGAAGCCTCTTTTGAAAATAAATATCCAAATTTTCATTGAAGTACTTTAATTCTTCTCTTACTTGGCTCTACTTTGAGATAAACAGAAAAAAATAAAGATATATTTCATAGTCTTAGGGAATCCTAGAATTGAGGGGTAGAGGGCAGGGTTGGAAAGACCGAGGAGATGATCCAGAATGGCCTAGAGAGCTTTTTCAGAAACATACTTGCCGGGTTTTTGATGGGATGATCTGGAGTATAGGAGTCATGTATGGGGGACTTGGCACGAATGCTTTTTTTTTTTTTTTTTAAGATTTTATTTTATTTATTTGTCAGAGAGAGAGAGACAGAGAGAGAAAGATCACAAGTAGGCAGAGAGGTAGGCAGAGGCAGAGGGAGAAGCAGGCTCCCTGCCGAGCAAAGAGCCTGATATGGGACTCGATCCCAGGACGCTAGGATCATGACCTGGGCAGAAGGCAGCTGCTTAACCAACTGAGCCACCCAGGCGTCCCGGCACGAATGCTTTTAAGAAGCTCTCCAGGGGGCCCTGGGTGACTCAGTCAGTTGAGCATCTGACTCTTGATTTCAGCTCAAGTCATGATCTCAGGATCCTGAGACTGAGCCCCACCTTGGGCTCCACACTGAGTGGGGAGTCGACTTGGGGATTCCTTTTCCCTCTCCCTCTGCCTCCACTCCTTGCATGTGGTCCCTCTCTATTTCCCTCTCTCCCTAAAAATCAATAAATACATCTTAAAAAAAAAAAAAAAAAGGGAAACTCTCCAGGTGATCCTGCTGCCTATTCTGGTTTGGAACAACTCATCAAGTCCAATTATTCTACTTTACAGATGAAGAAAGTAAGAACCAGAGATTTGAAGTGAGCTATTCAAGGTCTCACAGCTAGTTAGTGATGGAACCTAATATTGTGTTTTCTATTATATCACATAGATTTCCATATTTTTGCTAACATTACCATAGCCTCAATTCCACTGACACAGCCTTTGCTCTATAAATAATTAAAACATTTTCCCCCCGGGTATTGTATAAGAAGGAAGCTTAGCTCTGGATGGACCAGTATGCATAACCACCAGCAGCAGTTAGGACATCTGATTATAAATGCCTCAAACAATCATTTAAATAAAAGATAGGGATAACTTGGTATGGTCTCCCAGCATATGGAATTAAAAGGAAACTGAAAAATCATTCATTTTCTTTAAAAGACAGAATATTTATCATGATACAATCTCTTTTGTTCTACTCTGACTTTTGAAATGAAAAATACTCCGAGTTATTTAAATATAATAAAAAATACTATTGACACATATTTAAAGTATTCTTTATAATATAATAATTTGGGTTAGGTATCTTTTCTCCCCCCCACCACTAAATATTTAAGATACTTTTCCCCCATCTCAATTTCAAGTATGATCAGAGACTTACATTTAGCCAAACATAATATATGGAGTGGAAAGTTGTGTCACAATTTGGGTTTCACACATGTTCTCACTTCTATTTGTTTTGAAATACTCAAGAGTATGCATGGCGCTATTTATTCTAATGCTAAATGGGAATGCAAGTCTCAGTGCAACTTCAAGTATGTTTCTTCCAACAGCTCCAAATTACAAGGTTAACAACCTGTTTTGGTGCTCTTCTTCTCTGCTCTTTCTAAAATTGCAAATTGTCCAGCTAGCTCAGCCCACGAATAAGCTGAAAAGGGGCAGCGTGGGTGGGTGTGTGTGTGCATGAGTGTGTGTGTGTGTGTGTGTGTGTGTGTGATGGAAGGTTACAGAAGGGAGTTCCACTGAACTACTGTGGATAACTAGTCAGCTTACTATCACTTCCAGATTGCCACCTGGTAAAGAGCCCTTTAGCCCTTTAATTTTTCTGTCCCATGCAGCGATCTTTCTTTTTCTTTCACAGAGAGACAATGTTATACCTCTAAATATTAGATAATCATTCCTAGTACCATAACAAGCACTAAACACGAAGTGACAAAGGGTCAAATTTCCAGAAACTCAAAACCTTAAGAAAAAAAATCTGTCCATACTATGAAGCTATCCATGATTTCCTTCTTAAAATATAGTCCTTATAGACTCCCATAGAATTTTGCTTGTGCCCTTCCGATGCCACGTGCCATTTTCTACTTTGTACTCTTAATTCTGCTGTGCAGCGTAAATGCACCGTGGCCAGTCTATTTAGGTATCTGTATCTCCCACAGCCCTTGGGCATAGTAGGCATTCATAAAGAGTATCAGAGCACTGCATCTCTGACCTAAAGGGAGAGGAGTCACTACCAGATAAACAATATGGCATAAAACATTCATGGAAGGTTTGAACGTACCTGTTTCACGAAAGAACTATTCTCACATTACATAGCCATCAGATGCTTCAAGAGGGAACAGGTTTCTTTCAGTGGACACGTCATGTGATGGGACTTTGAAAGGAGATATACCTAACGCTTTAGAAAGCTCTTAGGAGGAGCTCCTGACCTCTCCAGGAAAGCTAAAAATAGGAAAAGGAAGAGAATAAGGAAAACCTTTATGGAGGTTCTCTTTACCTGCAAGCTCTGATACAAGAGCTTCCCCACTGGACAGCTCTCAGAGGCAAATATAACCTGGCTGTAAGGATTGACTCTCTGAGATTTTCTATGGTTCCCAAGCTTTGGTTCCGAACCCAAGCCTAACTTGCTTGGGAACTGGCTAGAAATGTAAAATTTCTGACCCTCCTGGGATCTACTGAACCAGGAACTCTGGGGTGGATCCCAGCACTCTGCTCTTTAACAAGCCCTCCAGGTGATTCTGCAGCAGACTAAAGTTTGGCAACACTGCTCCTCACAGACCCTCCCCAGCTGCTCTGCCCCAGGGGTTCAGATCATCTGGGGAGAGCTCCCTTGGGCCTCAGGCTCCTGGACAGTGGAGAAAATGAGTGTTTGCGGGGAGAAGGGGAATGAAGCTTACTTTCTTTTTTTATCCTATTGAAAATACTTCAAAGGTCTCTCTACCACAGTAACACTTTAATTATCCATTGTAATCTTAATAGGGATTTGCTAATTCAGCTGAGAGGGAATAGTGCTTAGTTGAACACTGTAACTTGATCTGGATGCCCTGGGCTGAGTCAGACTGAGTTGTTATTTATCTTCTGTAATGGCCATGAAGGAGTGGGTTAGCAAGATAAACGATAGTGTATGAACTATTTTAAGCAGTATGTTTCATTTACGTAACCAAAAAATACCAGAGCAGCAAGAGACTTTAGGAAATGATTGTTTTTCTGATCTTGTGTTTCAGAGGTCTCACAGCTAGAGAGTGACAGAGTCAGGACCACAAAGGACTTCTTGTTCTAGGAATGCTAGTGCACAGTCTACAGTACCAGAAATACGTTACACCACCCAGTACTTATGCGTCAGCATTTTCCTTGCATGGGTTGGATGGCAAGCCTAAATTCTGGGTAGAGCAAAGACCAAGATCATAACTTGCATTCAAGAGATTCAGTCAGATGTTTTCAAGGCATCTATTCAAGTTCCAGTTTGAAGACCTAGGTATACTCATTCATTGCTTCATCAAAAGATTCAAGAAAATTCTCTAAAAGTCTATTGTCTTGGTTGTCAGAACAGAAGCCTAATTGAGCCAGTTTCAGCAAAAAGGGGGCATTAATTACAGTGGTATTGAAGAAAGTATGGACAAGCAGGCCTCTAGAGGATAGGAACAGGAGTTGGAAGCATTGTAAGAAGCCCACATCTTTTTAGACTTCCTCCTCATCTGCTTTTTCCTGCTAGTCAGTCTCATTAATCTCTCATATGGTATTTTTCTATTTCACTGGATACATGGGAGAAAAAAGAAGCCACACATAGCGATATATAAAACATAAGTTTTATATGTTACATGTAAGACTGATACTTGACATTTTTCTTTTTAAAGTTTTTTTTAAAGATTTTATTTATTTATTTGACAGAGGGACAGAGAGATCACATATAGGCAGAGAGGCAGGCAGAGAGAGAGGCAGAAGCAGGTTCCCCACCGAGCAGAGAGCTGGATGTGGGACTTGATCCCAAGACCCTGAGAACATGACCTTGGCTAAAGGCAGAGGCTTAACCCCGAGTGACCCAGGCTACCCTAAAGTTTTTTTTTTTTTTTTAAATAACAGGCTTATTGGGATATAATTCAAAAACTCACATACCAAAAAGTTCACTTTTATTTTATTTTATTTTATTTTAAAGATTTTATTTATTTATTTGACAGACAGAGATCACAAGTAGGCAGAGAGGCAGGCAGAGAGAGAGGAGGAAGCAGGCTCCCTGCTGAGCAGAGAGCCCAATGCGGGGCTCGATCCCAGGACCCTGGGATCATGACCTGAGCCAAAGGCAAACCCACTGAGCCACCCAGGTGCCCCCATAAAGTTCACTTTTAAAGTTGTACAACTCAGTAGTGGTTTTTTGTAGAGTTGGTTATTCATGGAAACGTGCAGAGTGGTGAAATATTTGGATTACTGGACATGCACTTTTCCAGCTGAGGTTAGACAACTCTCATACTAAAGATAGGTGCCCTTTTTGTGGTATACTTAGTGTCATGTTTTTTGCATTTTTTTAACATTTTTTTTTTAAGATTTTATTTATACATTTGACAGACAGAGATCACAAGTAGGCAGAGAGGCAGGCAGAGAGAGAGAGAGAGAGGAGGAAGCAGGCTCCCTGCCAAGCAGAGAGCCCGATGCGGGGCTCGATCCCAGGACCCTGGGATCATGACCCGATCGAAAGGCAGAGGCTTTAACCCACTGAGCCACCCAGGCGCCCCTTTTTTGCATTTTTTGTGCTTTTGTTGGTGATGTTGCTGTGTAGAATGGCTCCCACCTGTAGTGTTGAAGTGTTATCTACTGTTCCCAAGCACTGGAAGATTGTGATGTACCTTACAAAGAAAATACACATTTTTGTAAGCTTTTTTTTTTTCCCCCATGCATGAGTTATAGTGCTGTTCACTATGAGTTCAATGTTAGTGAATCAACAATGCAGGACATCTAGGAAAAAAGAGGAGGAAATTTGCCAATCTACTCATGAGGCTGCTTTGGAAAATGCTAAAGTAACATCTCTAGTGTTTGAAGAAGCCATGGAAAAGATGGAAAAGTGCATAAAGCATAGTGGATGGCATTGTTGTGAGACTGAAAGCCAGAAAAATTGACTGTTGCATTACCCAAGAGGAGGAAAATGTTAAACTGTTCTTGGTTAGTGGTTTAGTGTAAAGAAATGCTGCCTATAATTAATTATAAGAAATATCTATTGAATAAGGTAACTTTAGACAGAAATACATAATACAAGAAATACATAAAACAAGGTTACGTACTGATTGGTTGACTAAAATGTTATGAACAGAAGTTAGTGGGAACCTACTCCTCTATTTCCCTGAGGAGCAATGGCTTAGTGTTCACTCCTTGAGTGTTTATAGCAACTTTATAGAATATAATTACATTGAAAAATGAGAATCGGTTGTATACATTTATAAAATTATGCTTTAATCACCACTATCTAATTCCAGAGCATTTTCATCATCCCCATAAGAAACCCCATACCCATTAGCAGTCATTCCCCAATTCTTCTCTACCCCCAGCTCCTGGCAACCACTAATCTATTTTCTGTCTCCATGGATTTGCCTATTTTGGACATTTCATGTACATAGAATCATATGATGTGTGATCTTTTCTGTCTTGGTTCTTTTGCATAACATAATGTTTTCAAGGTTCATTCATGCTTTCCAAAGTGGCTGCACCATTTTTCAATCCCAGCAGGAGTGTATGAGGATTCCAATTTCTCCATATCCTCACCAACACTTGTTATTGCTGTCTTTTTTATTATGACCATTCCAGTGGGTATGAAATGATATTTCTTTGTGGTTTTGACTTACATTTCCCTGATGACTAATAATGATTAATTAATCTTTTCATGTGCTTATTGACCATTTGTATATCTTCTTTGGGGACATTTCTATTCAAATCCTTTCCCTATTTAAAAAATTAGAGTATTTGTTGACTGTAAGAGTTCTTTATATATTTTGGATATAAGTCCCTTGTAACATATGTGATTTGCAAGTATTTTCTTCCATTCTGGGGGCTGTCTTTGATGGCTGAGTGGACTTTTGATCTGGATGTCAGAGTCTCACTTGTTCAGTTTGCAGGGGTGTGTACTTTTCAGATGATGGGACAACACTGGCAATGGCTTTTTGTGTAACCCTGTGAAGACACAGGGAGAAGACAGCCGCCTACAAACCAAGAAGAGAGGCCTTCAGTGGAACTAATCCTGATGATACTTTGATCTCAGACTTTTAGTTTCCAGAAATGTGAGAAAATAAATTTGTTGTTTAAGCCACCCTGTCTGTGGTACTTGGTATGGCAGCCCCAGCAAACTGATAAAACTAGTGTTGCTATAGAGATGATGTTTCTAGGTATCAACATTTCCCTGTATCTGAGAAGTGCTGTTATTAACGGCTTTGATTGTGTTCTTGGTTATTTACCAATATCTACTAATTATATGTCATTAAGACAGATCCAAGGGTGCCTGGGTGTCTTTGTCGTTAAGCTTCACCTTCAGCTCAGGTCATGATCCCAGATCCTGGGATTGAGCCCCACATCAGGCTCCTTGCTCAGTGGAAAGCCGCTTCTCCCTCTCCCACTCCCCCTGCTTGTGTTCCCTCTCTTGCTGTGTCTCTCTTGTCAAATAAATAAATGAAATCTTAAAAAAAAAAAAAAAAAGACAGCTCCAGAAGGGGACACCTAGGTGATTCAGTTGGTTAAGTGTCTACCTTTGGCTCAGGTCATGATCCTGGGGTCTTGGGATCGAGTCCCGCATCAGGCTCCTTGCTCAGTGGGGAGTCAGCTTCTCCTTCTGCCTGCTGCTCTCCTTGCTTGTGTGTTCTCTCTCTCTCTGATAAATAAATAAATAAAAACTTAAAAAAAAAAAAACCTTAAAAAAAAAGATCCAGAGGAATTGCTGCTTGGATATTCTGCTAAAAGAATTGCTATATGTGATTATAAATAACAAACTCTTTTAAATTATCATGCAAATATAACTTTTTACCAACTGGCTTCTCCTAAATTAAAGTTAAGTTAAGAAGGTTTTGTTTTGCTAATTTAACAACTCTGGGATTTTTATTTTTATGTTCAAAAATTCTTTTTTTTCCTTTAGAGAGTACACTGTATCCTTGAGACTACACTTATGTAGCACTGATTATGAGCCACGCTGTAGTCTGAATATTTGTGTCCCTGCCCCCCTCCCAAACACATATGTCAAAATCCTAAGCCCTTCTCAATCAGTGCATTTTTCTTTGCAAGGAAGGCTCCAGAGGTGATTCTAAAGATCATTACTGTCCTTCCTCCTCCATCTCTTTGGAAGCTGAGGCCGTCCCTCCCAAGGGCTGAGGTTTTATCCTCCACCCCCCTGCAACCACAAAATCAATACGAACCATTCCAGTAGCTATAACCTCACTGTCTACCTCCCCCAGTCATCCCCTACCGCATCTGGATTTTGTCTGTAAGGGTGAGTTAAAAGTTGGATAATGGATTTTTATGAAAATCACAGATCTCTGCATATCCCCTATGCTGGCCCATGTGGGTCACTTAGGACTGGCCCTTGTGGGTTCACAAGGACTTAGTTAACAGGGTATTTAATAAAGTGGTTATTATCCTTATGACGTAGGACTATGTTGATCCAATGACAGAATCCAGGTGGCTGAACTAGAGTAAGACTGAGTGCCCTAGGCTGTCTTGGGGCAGCTGCCTCCTGGGAGATGTACAAATCAGGCTAGCCTGGGGTTGTCATTAGGGAAAGAATGAAGTATGTCCAAAGATCAGGGTTGAATCCTAGATTTTCAAAATCGGCTCATGTACCCCTTTCATCCCACCCAAGGAGGACCTGAGAGATTATCTTTTCTGGAGACAGCCAAATTCACTGTAGGAGGTGGTGGAGGAGGAGGAGAGGGAGGTCATCAGAATCTATCTGGGTTGATTTTTATGGCGGCTGTTCCAGGTCAACAAATCCAGATTTGTGTGCAGGGGAAGAAGTATGGAAAGTCCATCAAACAACTGTGCTGTGTGGCTTTGGTGAAAAAGGTGGTCCAAAAGCTAAACACATTACACAGATTAGTTTCAAGGCTCAGAGTGGTATGGTCAGAGTCAGTAATCTAATTGGAACAACAGCTGATCATTTGTAGACTCTCATAGGTTTGTGTCAGTCTAAATTGAGGCCCTACTAATTTTTTCTCTAAAAGGTCAGGTAGTAAATGTTACAGACTTATGAGTTATACAGTCTCTGTTGTAGCTACTCAACTCTGCTACTATACTGCTAAAACAGCCATAGACAATATGTAAATAAGTAGATAAGGCTGTATTCTAATAAAACTTTTTTATGTAAATAGCTAGTGAGTTGGATATGGCCCAGGGACTATGGTTTGCCCATCCTGGTCTAAGCTTAAGTAAGTTCATACCTTCTTTGAGCCAGAGTCCTGCTTCTTATATATATTTATGCTACAACACAACCTTGTGTACTTATCTTTCTAAGTGCATAATTTCACCAATAATAATTTAAAATTACAGTGGCTACTTTGGGGACCTTTTGATATAGACAAAGTTGTTCATTTGAGAAATCCCTTAGAATAAAAAGAGGACGAAATAAAAAATGTCCAATGTTCTACATTTTTTTGGTTGGTATGAAGAAGCTTAGTAAGAAATTCAGATTCCAAAATTGCTTCTTGAGAGGATGCTTGGCCAAAAAATAAAACAAAACTGTGAAAAACATAAAGTAATTTCCCTAAACCACAACATTACTTAATGGCCTTTATACTATTCTTCCTGCTCCTCCATCTCCCTCTGCCCACATATCTCCAGACAGGCTGCCCTTCCTTCCCTTTGGCTAGCCGAAAATCCCCAAATATTGGTTAATTCTTAACTTATAAGGAAAAATCACTTGTGGCTGATTTTATTCTCATTCTAAGCTGAGAGTCATTTTGAAGACTTTCAAAAGCTTAGGTAAGATAAAGGGAAATTTGCAAAGAAATTTAGATTACTGTTGGAATGTAAAATAGATCATACGTTAGAGGAACTCTCAGACGTAAATTAACTGGATGGAAAATGTAGGAGAGGAAGACGCTGGAGTAACTTAAAAGATGGTGATCGCACAGGAAACAAGAGGGATTTATAAGAGCTATAGATGTTGTACCACTTATTTCGAAGACTATCTTTAAAATCTTCCCTGTGAAAATAGAATAGGCTCTGTTCGGTCCCATAAAGAAAGGATGAGTCTAATTGGAGATGTCAGGGATCAGCTCTTTTATTCTTTAGACGGCATTCAGGAGTAGAGCCGAAAGCAGATGTGACCCCAGTTCTCTCCTGACTTTTTACAAATGACCGTAAGCCAGAAATAGGAGATTTAATATTCAACAAGAATCAGAAAGGGAAATAGCTCTATTGTCAGATCTCTAACACCTTGCTGAACATTGAAGAGTCTTAAAAAACAGTAAGACTCAGAGTAACTTGATAGCCTTACAGATAAAACAACTAGAAGCGCATACATGGAACTTAACCACTGGCACAGAGAGTCTTTTTATAAAGACATTTACGGTTTCTGTAGACAGAAAAGACAATGGAAAAACAACGGTTTGTGTTAACTAAGAAACTAAGGGGAAAACAATGAAGGGGGTGATCAAAGAAGGTGCTCAAAGGAAGACTCAAAATAGCCCCATTTTTTTTTTTATCCTTGAACCCACAAGGAAAAATTCCTCTAAGTAAAAATCCTGCAATCTTAACTATAAACCCTACCATTATTATACAATTGCTGCCCCTGGGTCAACAAACAGCTCAGTTTGTGAGTATCTCTAATAATTCTCAGACAACCTCCATGGCCCAGATCTTACCTGCCACCCAGACACATTCTTTCCTTCCTTGTGACATTATACTTACTTACTTAATAGAAAGTGATTTGCTATGCAAATAGAATCGCCAGTTTAAATGCTCTCTCAACGGTCTCTTCCGTGAAATCCCTAGAGATCTCTATTCATAATGAAGTCATAACTAATTTAGACATTGGTGTTCAGGTATGTCTGAGCCTAAATCAAGCTATAAGTGGAAGTATCAGAGTGCCAGCAAAAGAATTAAATTGATGTAGGCAAGATTACTGGGGTTGAAACCATCAAAGTTCTGAACCTTTACCCAAACTGGTACAATACCCTCTAAAATCAGAAGTTAAACAAAGACTAAAACCCAAAGTTGAGAGCTTAATGGAGAAAGGACTCATGATCCTTTGTTACCATCCTTGTAATATTCCTAAATATTCCTATCTTCTCAGTAAGAAAACCCAATGGAGCTCCCGCCCCGCCCCGGCCCGGCCCGGCCCGGCCCGCCCCGCCCCGCCCCGCCCCGGCCCGCCCCGCCCCGGCCCGCCCCGCCCCGGCCCGCCCCGCCCGCTGTCAGCTCTCCTCAGCGTCGGGCGGAGGCGCCGTGTATGTTGAGCTGCTGCGGCCGCAGGCTGCTGCACCTCCTGGGCCTTAGCTTCCCGCTGCTGACCCGCCGGCCGCTTTTTCTCTGCCCTCACCGCCTCATGAAACCGCTGGTCGTGTTCGTCCTCGGCGGTCCTGGCGCCGGCAAGGGGACCCAGTGCGCCCGCATCGTCGAGAAATATGGTTATACACACCTTTCTGCAGAGGAACTTCTTCGTGATGAAAGGAAGAACCCAGATTCACAGTATGGTGAACTCATTGAAAAGTACATTAAAGATGGAAAGATTGTGCCAGTTGAGATAACCATCAGTTTGTTAAAGAGGGAAATGGATCAGACAATGGCTGCCAATGCTCAGAAGAATGAATTCTTGATTGATGGGTTTCCAAGAAATCAGGACAACCTTCAAGGTTGGAACAAGACCATGGATGGGAAGGCAGATGTGTCTTTCGTTCTGTTTTTTGACTGTAATAATGAGATCTGTATTGAAGGATGCCTTGAGGGGGGAAAGAGTAGTGGTAGAAGTGATGACGACAGAGAGAGCTTGGAGAAGAGAATTCAGACCCATCTTCAGTCAACAAAGCCAATTATTGACTTATATGAAGAAATGGGGAAAGTCAAGAAAATAGATGCCTCTAAGTCTGTTATGAAGTTTTTGATGAAGTTGTGAAGATTTTTGACAAAGGAGGCTAACTCTAAACCTAAAGGCATCCTCGAGATCATGCTTGAATATTGCTTTGATAGCTGCTATTACAACCCCTTTTTAAGGCAATTTTAATCTTTCATAATTACATCTCAATTAATGGCTGGAAAGTATGTAGTAAGACAAATTAAATTTTTTATCTTAGATTTTTTTGGCTATAAGAGTAGACAGTGAATTCGGGTCTAACTTCATCTTAGCTATGGTGCTCACAAAACAAAGAAGGATATCAGCTTAGTTCTTTGTTTTTACTCAAAAAGCATATCCCTTTTATAGTTTGTGCCTTCTGTGAGCAAAACTTTTTAGTATGTCTATATATCCCTTTAATAATTACAACATGTTAGGATTAGGGATTCCCCACTTCCTTGTTTTCTTGCAAGTTTTAAATTTCCAACCTGTTAAGCGAATTTGTGGACCAAATTCCAAAGGAACTTGTGTAGTTGGTTCTTGGAAAATGTGTTTGGTAAACTCATGAAATGAATTCCTAGAAGTGTTTTAGTATATATCAAATAACTGACCATTTCTTATAGAAAGGTAAGAAAATAGGCTTTGTTTTATTACAACTTATACAAAGTTGTGGGACAGGGCATCTTCTTTGCTTCCAGGGATTGGGATGGGGTCACTGGGAGTTCAGAGCCTGGCAGATTTGTCAGCTTTATTCTGACATAAATCTGAGGGTAGGGGGCAAGGATCACATCTAATGACCTGTGCTCCTGTGCTCTATTATGTAGTGTTATTAATGATTTAAATTGATCTTAACAAAATTCCTAGCAGTGGAACCTTGAAATGCATGTACGAGGTTTATGGTAAATGATTGGTTAGCGTTTTGGTAACACTTCATTCAAAGTGTTTTTGTTTGTTTTTTAGACTAAATGTAGGGTTGGTATGTAGTAAAAACATCTAATGGTTAATTTCCCATTTGTTTTTTATTTTCTTGAATACTTTTTTTTAGTTATTTGTTTAAGGAGATTAGAAATCATTGCACTTTGGTCAGAAAAATAATAAATATATCTTATAAATGTTAAAAAAAAAAGAAAGAAAACCCAATGGATAGCAATATAAACTCATTCAGGATCTCAGAGGCATAAATGAGAGTCATTTCCTATTTCCTTGTTATTGTGATACCAACTGGTCTGCTCTAATACAATTCAATTCTGTTACTAACCACTCAGAATTAACATCAGACTCCACAGGCTTAAAGGCACAGTATATAACTATCCCATTTCAGAAACCAGGCTATATGCACTTCTGACCAACTGGCTACAAATCCAGGGGGTTCTCATGACCCCTCCCCCTTGGGTTTGAAATTCACCAGGATGACCCATAGAACTCAGGAAAATATTATACTTACAATTACAATTTTATTATAAAAGGCATACATCTTTTATTATAAAAGATATAAAAAGATATACAAATGAAGAGATATAGAGTGAGGTGTGGGAGGATCCTGAATGCAGCGTTTCCATGACCTTTCCCTCTGGAATCAGGGTACCTTACCTTCCCAGTACACTGATGGGTTCACCAATCAGGAACCTAGAGTTTTTATTGGGAGTTTCATTACAGAGGCACATTTGATTGAATCACTGGCCGTGTGATTGAACTCTGTCTTCATGCGTCCTCCTCCCCTCCCCTGAGGTCAGACTAGCTCAAATCATCAAGCATCTAATCACATGGCTGTCCTTTTTGGTGACCACGTGCCATCTTGAGTCATTTTACCTACTCAGGTGTTATCCAAGGAGCCCATAAATAACAAAGAAACTCCTAACCTCAGAAAATTCCAAGGGCTGAGTCTCTCTCCCAGGAATCAGGGATAAAGGCCAGTAAAATTCTTTATTATAAAATTGACCACGCTGTGGACTTTGGCTGTCATTCTTTTTATATGCCTAACATTTGGAGTAGCCGGTGTGGGGTAGGGATAGAAGGATGTTAACTTCATCTGCCAATACTTTTAGTTATCAATATCAGTATTATAATCAGTATCATAATCTCACCAACAACGCCAATGTACAGTATGGTAGACGTAACCTGAAAAATAAGTTAAAAGAGACTGGTACATTCTTAGCGTCCCATTTAGTCATTAATAGTTTAGTCCATCAACATATCCTATAACCAAAATGTCTCCCAAGGTGAGGTTACTCAGGTTTGCACATTTCCATTTGATCTCCTCAGGTTCCCAAAGCAACAGTGGTCTCAAGCGTAAACACACACACACACACACACACACACACACATACACACACGAATATTATTCATCCATTAAAAGAATGAAATCTTGCCATTTGCAATGACATGGACCTAGAGAGTATTATTCTAAGTGAGGTAAGTCAGAGAAAGACAAATACAATATGATTTCACTTACATGTGTAATTTAAGAAACAAATGAACAGAGGGGGGAAAAAAGAGGAAGGCAAATCAAGTGGATTGGGCCGCTGCCTTCGGCTCGGGTCGTGATCTCGGGGTCCTGGGATCGAGCCCCGCATCGGGCTCTCTGCTCCGCAGGGAGCCTGCTTCCTCCTCTCTCTCTGCCTGCCTTTCTGCCTACTTGTGATCTCTCTCTGTCAAATAAATAAATAAAATCTTTAAAAAAACAACAACAAAAAAGAAACAGACAATTAACTAGAGAACAAACTGATAGTTACCAGAGGGGAAGTGGGTGAGGGGGTTGGGTGAGACAGGTGATGGGGATTAAGGAGTACCTTTGTCATGATAAGCACGGGGTGATGCATGGAAGTGTTGAATCACTATATTGTACACCTGAAACACCGTATGTTAACTGGAGTTAAAATAAAAAATTTAAAAGAAGTGATCTCAACAATACATGGTTTCATCTTTTCAGGATCTAGTATGATTGAAAGACAACTTTATCTCTTGCTCTGTACTAAAGTGCAGAGCTAATGTCCTAAGTGCTAATGACTATTTTATTTCCCTCATTGCCTTACCCACGTACTCATTTCTTTATTCTCAGTTATAATTCCTCTTTCTTTCTGTTTATGTCCAAACTTTTCCACCTGTGGAAGGGATGTTAGGTTAGGCCACTGTGTTGGTCCAGGTTATCAGCAGTGGTATTAGTCTGTCAAGTGCCTCCCACTCGGTCCACACGCACTCATATAAGGTATGGTTACATAAGTACAGAATTAGCGGGTTATTTCTTTTTCTTACTTTTTTTTTTTAAAGACTTTATTTATTTATTTGACAAAGAGAGACACAGCGAGAGAGGGAACACAAGCTGGGGTAGTGGGAGAGGGAGAAGCAGGTTTCCTGCTGAGCAGGGAGCCTGATGTGGGGCTCGATCCCAGCCTGGGATCATGACCTGAGCCAAAGGCAGATGCTTAATGACTCAGCCACCCAGGCGTCAAGTGGGTTATTTCTAACACTGGGCAATATAGCTGCTTTCAAAGGCCAGCCAAATATTTTATTATATACTACCTGTAATAGCAAATCCAAATATGATTTCATCCTTACTGCCTCTGTGACTATATTTTGTAGTTCTAGATTTGTGTTTTTCCTCCCTTAGTGTCCCTTTGGATCAAAATAGTCAGAACTTGTTTGCCTTCTCCTGGGAAAATCAATAAGATATTTGACTTATTTAGGCCACAAAGGTTTTTGAGGTGCCCTCTTACCTTTCACAAGTCCTCAACCAGGGCTTGTGATTCTATTCTCACGAAGTATGTGAATGACCTTTTTGTTGTGTTCCAGAGAAGAGGTAAGCTTCACAACTAATTCTTCTATAACTTACTGTTGTAACTTTAAAAGAGGTAAGATTTCCAAAGAGATGTTACAATTTCATTATTAGCTAGGATATGGTTTATGCAGAGGTAAATCCCCTACTCTTTCGATAGACTACAAACTATTAAAAAAATTCCCCCAGACTAGTAATATGAGACAATTAAGATGATTCCTGGATTTCTCTGGCTACTGAAATTACCGTGCTATCATATGACTTAACTAAATCATGGGTAACCAAATCACTTCCCTATGAAGCACATGATTAATAGTCTTGGGTTTGTCTAAATATGAATCTTTCTACCTTTTTTACTTGAGGGATCCAAACAAGCCTTAGGTATTCTGATTCACCTAGGAATTCAGCAAACACCAATAGCTTACTACAGTGTCTTGACTCAGTGATGAAACCTACTGGCTTTGCCTAAGACCGCTATTTTGCAGCTGCTATACTAGTGGAAATTCTTATTGACTTGATTTTAGGGTCTTCCTAAATCTAGTGATCCCTCATGCTGTATAATCTTTTTTTTTTTTTTCACACTGAAAACATGCAACATTTTCAAGCAGTAGGGTTACCTCTTATGAAACCCTGTTATATTCTCCCATTCATCATTGTGGTCCTTTCAATTCTGCTCTTCTCCCATTATCTGAAGAAGAACTTCACAACCGTTGCACCTCAGTTTGTGAACTATCTGTGCCCCAAACTGATTTACCAAAATTCCTCTAGAAAATTCAGACTTAGTCTAGTTTGTTGACAGTCATATCTAAAAACTGAAACAGGAAAATATCAGATGGCATGCACTAGACCAGATCTCATTTCACCTCCAAAATGGGATCTTTGTCAGAGGCAAAAATCTGTTATGTGGGAGAACTCACTGCACTCATCAGAGCTTGTCAATTAGCGATGGATAAAAAGAGTTAACATATACATTGGTAGTAGATTTGATTTTGGGTAAGTCCATGGATTGGAATGCTTTGGATAGGGGTGCCTGGGTGGCTCAGCGGGTTAAACCTCTGCCTTCAGCTCAGGTCATGATCTCAGGGTCCTGGGATTGAGCCCCCACATGGGGCTCTCTGCTCAGCAGGGAGCCTACTTCCTGTCTCTCTGCCTGCCTCTCTGCCTACTTGTGATTCTCTCTGTCAAATAAATAAATAAAATCTTAAAAAAAAAAAAAAAAGGAATGCTTTGGATACAACAAAGGTTTTTAACTTCCGTAGGAAACCCTATTAAGAATGGCGAGCAGCTTAAAGACTTCCGCGTGTTCCAATGCTTCCTAAGGAGGTAGCTATTGCAAAGATAAGAGCACATGTAAATGCTTAGGCTGATCGCTATGCCTGAAAGGCAGTGCTTGCTAGGATCCTAGCACCCATGAAACCCTGATCTTTTTCTGGGTCTTTTTCTGACCCTGGCCAAATCTTTTCAAGCATTCAAAAAGGTTATTTTGAATGGCAATAGTTGGTTTCAGAGTCAGAAAAAGATCCTGGGAGAAATCTGAATGCAATCACATGAGAAAATTCTCTGGCACCCTGGCTTCTTCATAGCATAAGAAGTTCTCCAATGGCAAATAGCAAAATATTTACAAGAAATTATCCCCCCCTCCCCTCAGAGTCAGAACACATTGAGTACCTTGCTTAATGAACAATTGCATGGAAATACCTGAGGATGTTTCTGATTCATGTTGCATTTGTCACCAGCATAGTCCTGGTAAAATTGTGAAGATAGGATATGGACAAGAGCCCAAACCTCTCTCCTTTGAATACCTCCAAACTGATTTCTTGTATAGTCTCCCTACAAAAGATATTTTGAAAGTCAGATTTATTGTGTGTATATTTATAATGTGTATTTGAAAAATTTGCCTTTTTAGCATACAGTTCTGTGAGTTTTGAGAAACATGTAATTACTACCACGATGAAGATTAGAATATTTCTGGGGTGCCTCGGTTGCTCAGTTGTTGAGCAGCTGCCTTCGGCTCAGGTCACAATCCTGGGGGCCTGGAATCGAGCCCCACATTGGGCTCCTTGCTCAGTGGGAAGCCTGTTTCTCCCTCTGCTTACACCCCCTACTTGTGCTCTCAATCTCTGTTAAATAAATAAATAAAATCTTTTAAAAAAATTAGAACATTTTAATCACTTGAATTGGTTCCCATATTACATTTTGTCCACAGTCCTCTGTCTAGCCTCAGCTCCTAGAAACTACTGACTAAAGCTAAAACTAAAATTAAAACTAAAAGCTTTTCTCTCCATTTTCCAGAAAGTCACATGATCCGAATCATACAGTACGTACCGTTTCAAGTCTGGCTTCTTTCACTCAACATAATTATTCTGAGGTTCATGTATGTCATTGTGTACATCAGTAGTTCCTTTTTGTTGCATGCTTGGACCACAATTTGCTTATCCATTCATGTGTTGAAGATTTATTTACAGTTCTTTTATGGTTATAAATAATGCTGTTATAAACATTTACATACATGCCTTTATGTAAACATATATTTTTATTTCTCTTAGATAAATACCCAGAAGTGGTATTGCTGGATCACATGGTAAATGTATGTTTAACTTTATAAGAAACTGTCAAACTTCTTCCTAAAGTGGCTTTACCATTCTCATACAGCAATGTATCAGAGTTACAGTTGCTCTACATTCCTTGTCAATACTTGGCTGTTGTCATTACAAAAAAATTCTAGCATAATAGGTTAAAACTTCATTGTGTGTGTGTGTGTTTTTTTAAGATTTTATTTATTTATTTGAGAGACAGAGTGAGAGAGAGCACGAGAGGGGAGAAGATCAGAGGGAGAAGCAGACTCCCGGTGGAGCTGGGAGCCCAACAAGGGACTTGAACCCAGGACTCTGGGATCACGACCTAAGCCGAAGGCAGTGGCTTAATCAACTGAGCCACCCAGGTGCCCCTTCATTGTGTTTTAATTTCCTTGATGACAAAATGATGTTGAACATCTTTTTATGTTCTTCTTTGACCTTTATATATCTTGTTTGATGAAGTATCTATACAAATCTTTTGCTCACTTAAAGATTGTTTTGTTTTATTATTAAACATTGAGACTTGTTAATATATTCTAGAAATAAGTCCTTTATCAGATATTCCTTTCACAAACACTTTCTCCCAGCCTGTGGCTTGTGTCATATTTAAGAATCCAAAGTAACAAGTCTTAGGTTTTCCATTAGACATTTCCTTGTTTCAGGTTTTGCATTTAGGTTTATGAGCTATTTGGAGTTAATTTCTATAAATGGTGTGAAGTATGGATTCTATAAATGTTCCAGAATCATTTGTTGAAAAGACTCTTTTTCCTTTTCTCTAATGAAAGTCTCAGAGTCAAGGCTTTCTTAGTGACCTTGCCTTTCTTTCCTTGGCAGTCAAACTTCGCCTTGGCAGGTCTTACTCAGGAGAGAGTTTCCTTCTCTCATCTTCTGTGTTATTGCCAAACTCTGTACTTGTGTTATAAACCACATTACATTTCTATATTTTTACTTTAGACAGTCTTATAAATGAAATAACACAAAATTTTTATGTTCACCTTTATTTTAGTGTTTCTGGGATTCTTCATTTCTTTTTATAGATCCAAATTTCTGATATGTTCCTTCTGTGTGAAGAAATTCCTTTAGTATTTCTTGTGGCACAGGTCAGCTGGTAATGAATTTGACCTGCTATTATTTAACTGAAAGATCTTTCCTTCAGCTTCATTTTTGAAAAAATACTTTTTGCTGAGTATGGAATTCTGGTTGACAGTTTCTTTCTGTAAAAATGTGCCTTTACTATCTTATGGCTTGCATAGTTTCTGACTAGAAGTATACTAGTATTTGTCTTTATGTCTTTGTATATAATAGGTTTTTTATTCTGGCTACCTTTAAGATTGCTTTTTTCTTTTTCTTTTTGCTTTTCAGAAGTTTTCTTTTCCCTTAGTATTTGTTCTACTTGGGGTTCTCTGATCATCTTTATCTATAGTGTGATGCCTTTTTTTTTCTTTTAGTTTTAGAAATTTCTCATCCATTATTTCTTCCAGGATTTCTTCTGTCATGTTCTCTCCGTCTTCACCTTCTAAGATTCCAATATTTGTAGTTAAAACGTTCATTATTGTCTCACATATCTTGACTACTCCATTCGTGTATTTTTTAAATCCATTTTTACAATGTTTTAGTTTAGCTAATTTCTACTGATCTTCTTTCAAGTTCACTGATTTTTTCCTCAATTACCTTGAGTCTATTTATAAATCCATTGAACTCATTCTTCACCTGTGTTTCTGTGGCTCTTAGAATTAGTTCTAATAGTTTTTATTTGTTATAGTTTCTTTCTGCTGAAACTCCCCAAATGTTACACTAGCGCCTCTAAGATATTAAGCATAGTTATTTTATTTTAATTTTTAAAAAGATTTTATTTATTTATTTGAGAGAGAGACAGAGGTCGAGATCACAAGTAGCAGGCAGAGAGAGAGAGGGGGGAAGCAGGCTCCCTGCTAAGCAGAGAGCCTGATGTGGGGCTCGATGCTAGGATCCTGAGATCATGACCTGAGCCGAAGGCAGAGGCTTAACCCACTGAGCCACCCAGGCGCCCCAAGCATTTAAACACCCTGTCTGGTTGTTTCAACATCTATATCATCTCTGTCTGATTCTGTTGATTATAGTGGGTTTCTTTTATTTGTTTTTTTGTGTTTTATAATTTTTGTTGTAAGATTTACTTCTTTTTTTTTTTTAAAGATTTTATTTATTTATTTGACAGAGAGAGAGAGAGAGAGAGAGATCACAAGCAGGCAGAGAGGCAGGCAGAGAGAGAGGGGGAAGCAGGCTCCCCGCCGAGCAGAGAGCCCGATGTGGGGCTCGATCCCAGGACCCTGAGATCATCACCCAAGCCGAAGGCAGAGTATTTAGGCTAGGAAATAAGCACTCTTTTTCTAGGCTGTTTGCATGTGGGATTAAGTCAATATTATCAGGATTTGAGTTGGGTTTGGGTTCTGTTGCTTTGTGATTACCTTTAATGCACCCCAAACTTCACCTTCTTTCAGCATTACCTTTTGCTCAGGGGAAGGGTTGGTATTGATGGATTTCTCTTAGTATTTCAGTTATCCTTAGCTTTTAGCCTTCCTTGTGTGCCTGTGCCAACGAGGTGATCTCCATTCTCTTGCCTTGCTCCCAGGGTTAGACTTCTTTGCTTATTACTTGCTGCATAATACCCTAGTAGGAATTTTCTGTTTTCTGGTCCGCTTTCAGTCTTAGACTGGTCTTCTGTACCTACGTCTTTGGGGGTGAGATTTCTCAATGATCTTGTCTATCCTCCTTTGGCAGTCAAATTCTGCCTTTTATCTTAGTGAATTTTGTGTAGAAGAAAATTTCTTGCCCTTCCCCCAATGCTAGGAGATCTTTAATGGTCTGGGCCCAGGACTGCTTGCTGCTCTACTCTCAAAAGTCGAGGGTTTCTTCTTTTACCTTTACCTCAGCTGCAATGGGTCTTCACCAGTGTCCTGTATATGACAAGATTTTCCACCACTGTCTCAGTATCTTAAATATGGGAATAGGGACTGTATAGGGTTTTGTACCTTTTCAATAGGAAGTGGTGACTTCTTCATGTATGCATTGCTGAAGGAGGTTTTTAACCAGCCTTCTGACTTGTCCCCAATCTTTCTTGTCAGTAGCTAGTGGAAGTTCTTGGAGAAGACCCTGTGAGCAGGTATAAACTCCATCTGCATCTGCTGCTCCTAGGTTTTACCCTCTCACAGGAGTCCAGTAAGGGGTTAATTTTCAATATCTATAAAGAACTTATGCAACTCAATATCAAAAAACTCCCAAACAATCTGATTAAAAAATGGGCAAAGGAACTTTTTTTCCCAACAAAAGACATACAGTTAGCCAACAGACACATGAACATCGCTAATCATCAGTGAAATGCAACTCTTTCACCTGCTGTAATGGCTAAAATAAAAAAGACCAGAAATAACAAGTGTTGGCAAGGATGTGGAGGAAAAGAAGCCTTCACACACTGTTGCTGGGAATGAAAGTTGGTACAGCCACTGTAGAAAACAGTATGGAGGTTCCTCAAAAAATTAAAAGTAGAAATACCAGAGGCTCCTGGGTGGGTCAGTTGGTTAAATGTCTGCCTTCAGCTCAGATCATGATCTCAGGGTCTTGGGATGGAGTCCCACATTGGACTCCCTGCTCAACAGGGAGTCTGCTTCTCCTTCTGCCCCTCCTCCCACTTGTGCACACATTCTCTCTCTGTCTCTCTATCTCTGTCTCTCTCAAATAAATAAAATCTTAAAAAAAATAGAAATACCATATGATCCAATGATCCCACTATTGGACATTTACCCAAAGAAAACAAAAACACCAATTTGGTGTTTGGCAAGATATTTGCCAAATTTGGCAAGATATTTGCACCCCTATGTTTATTGAAGCATTATCTATAGTAGCCTAGATATGGAAGCATACTAAGTGTCCATCAATAGACAAATGGATAATAAGATGTGGTATATATACACTATTGAGTATTATACAGCCATAAAGAGGATGATTTGTGGCATTTGAGAAAACATGCATGGACCTAGATGATATTACCCTAAGTGAAATAAGTCAGACTGAGAAAGACAAATACTGTATGACTTCACTCATAAGTGGAATCTAGAAAAAAAGGGGAAGAAACAAAAAACAGAATCATACCTGTAAATATAGAGAACAAATTGATGGTTGCTAGATGTTCTTTTTATATTTTGGATATTAATCTCTTATTGGATATATTTGCAAATATCTTCTCCCATTTACTGGGTTGTCTTTTTGTCTTATGGATGACTTCCTTTGTTGTGCAAAAGCTTTTCATTTTGACATAGTGACAAACCAGAAAAATGTTTCTATGGTGATGTCAAAGAAATTACTGCCTGTGTTTTCGCCTAGGATTTTTATAGTTTCAGGCTTAGATTAGGTCTTTAATCCATTTAGAGTTTATTCTTGTGTATGGTGTTACAAGGTAGTCCAGTTTCATATTTTGCATATAGGTGTCCAGTTTCCCAGCACCATTTACAGAAGAGACTGTATTTTCCCATATTATATGCTTGTCTTTTTGTCATAGATTAAGTGACATTGATTAATCTTGGGTTTATTTCTGGGCTCTCTATTCTGTTCTATTAGTCCATGTGTCTGTTTTTGTACCAACGCCATACCATTTTGATTACTACAGCTTTGTAATATACCTTGAAATCTGGAATTGTGATACCTCTAGCTTTATTTATCTTTCTCAAGATTATTCTGGCTATTCAGGGTCTTTTGTGGTTCCATACAGTTTTAGTATCATATGTTCTAATGTTGTGAAAAATACTATTGGTATTTTGATAGGAATTGCATTGAATCTATAGATTTCTTTGTGTGATATGAACATTTTAAAAAATATTTTATTTATTTGACAGAGAGAGAGAGAGAGAGATCACAAGTAGGCAGAGAGGCAGGCGGGGGGGTGGGGTGGGAAGCAGGCTCCCTGCTGAGCAGAGAGCCCAATGCGGGGCTCGATCCCAGGACCCTGAGATCATGACCTGAGCTGATGGCAGAGGCTTAACCCACTGAGCCACCCAGGCGCCCTGTAATATGAACTTTTTAACTATAAATTTTTCCAACTTGTGAACAGGAGATATCTTTCTATTTGTTTATGTCATCTTCAGTTTCTTTCATTAGAATTTTATGGTTTTCAATGCATATCTTTTTCCTCATTGGTTAAGTTTATTTCTTGGTACTTTATTCTTTTTAGTAAAATTGTAAGTGGTGTTCTTTTCTTAATTTCTCTTTTTGCTATTTCATTATTAGTGGATAGAAAGGCTATCAATTTTTGGATGTTAATTTTGAATCCTGAAACTTTATTGGATTTGTTTATCAGTTCTAATAATTTTCTGGTGGAGTCTCTAGGATCTTCATGTCATCTGTAAATAGTGACAGCTTAACTTCTTCTTTACCAATATGGATGTCTCTTAGTTCTTTTCTCTTGTCTAATTGTCATGGCTAGGACTTCCTGTATTATGTTGAGTAAAAGTGGCAAGAGTGGACATACTTGTCTTATTCCTTATCTAAAAGAAAGGCTTTTCAATTTTTCACTATTGAGTATGATGTTAGCTGTAAGTTTTCTTATACTGCCTTTAGTATATTGAAGTATGTTCCATCGAAACCCACTTTAGTAAGAGTTTTTCTCATGAACAGATGTTGAATTTTGTCAAATGATTTTCTGCCTCTCAGATAATCATATGATTTTTATCCTTTGTTTTGTTAATAGGGAGTGTTACATTGACTGACTTTCAAATATTGAACCATACTTACATCCCTGGAATAAATCTCATTTAATCATGGTGAATGATCTTTTTAAGGTACTGTTTTATTTGGCTTGCTAATATTTTGTTGAAGATTTTTACATCTATGTTCATTAAGGATAGTGGCTTGCAGTTTCCTTTTTTATAGTGTCTTTGTCTAGTTTTGGTGTCAGGATAATGCTGACCTGGTAGAATATATTTGAACACTTTCCTTCCTCTTCTATTTTTTGAAATAGTTTAAAAAGAATAGTTATGAACTCTTCTTTAAATGTCCAGTAGAATTTACTTGTGAAGCCATCTGGTCCTGGACTTTTATTTTTTGGTAATTGTTTGATTACTGATTCTATTTCATTCCTTGTAATCAGTATTTTCAGATTTTTTTAATTTCTTCTGGCTCAGTCTTGGAATTCCTGTATGTTTCTAGGAATTTATTCATTACTTTTATGTTGTGCAATTTGTTGGCATATCATTTTTCCTAGTATTTTCTTATAATCCTTGTATCTTTCTGTGGTCAGTTATTACTTCAGTTCTCACTTCTTATTTATTTGTCCCTTTTCTCTTGTCCTTCATGAGTCTGGCTAAGGATTGATTAGTTTTGGTTTTCTTTTCAAGGAACCACTTTTTGGTTTTACTGATTTTTTTTTCTTTCTTTCCCCCTTTCTAGTCTCTATATCATTTATTTCTGCTCTGATCTTTATTAGTTCCTTCCTTTTACTTACCTTGGGCTTTGTTTGTTTGTTCTTTTTCTAGCTCCTGTAGGTGTGAGGTTAGATTGTTTATTTGAGGTTTTTGTTGTTTCTTGAGGTAGGCCTGTATCACTATATATTTCCCTCTTAGAACTACTTTTGCTGCATCCCAAAGATTTGGGACCTTTGTGTTTTCATTTGCATTTGTCTCCACATATTTTTTGATTTCTTCTTTGATTGCTTCATTGACCCATTGGTTGTTTAGCATATTGTTTAATCTCATGTTTGGGTTTTTTTTTCTTGTGATTGATTTGTAGTTTCATACTATTATGATTAGAAAAATGTGTTGTATGAGTTCAGTCTTCTTAAATTGATTGAGTCTTGTTTTGTGGTCTAACATGTGATCTATTCTGGAGAATGTTCCATGTACACTTTGAAAGAATGTGTATTCTTTTGGTTTCAGATGGAATGTTCTGTATATATCTGTTATGTCCATCTGGTCCAATGTGTCATCTAAAGATACTGTTTCCTTATTTATTTTCTGTTTGGATGATCCATCCATTGATGTAAGTGGGGTGTTAAAATCTCCTACTGTTATTGTGTTCCCATCGATTTCTTTCTTTATGTCTATTAATATTTGCTTTATATATTTAGGTGCCACAGTGTCGGGTGTGTAGATATTTACAATTGTTATATCTTCTTATTGGGCTAATTCCTTTATCATTATGTAATGCCCTTTTAAAAAAAAATTATTTGAGAGAGAGAGGCAGAGAGCATGAGCATTACTGGGAGGGTAGAGGGAGAGGGAGAAGCAGGACCCCATGGATTGGAGAGCCTGACATGGGGATTGATCCCAGGATTCTGGGATCATGACCTAAGCCAAAGCAGGCACTGAGCCTGCTGAGCTACCCAGCAGGCTGAGCCACCCAGGCACTTCTGTAATGACCTTTTTTTTTTTTTTTTGGTTTCTTATAATTTTTGTTTTAAAGTCTATTTTGTCTTATATAATTATTGCTACCCTACCCTTTTTTTTTTCCACTCCATTTGTATGGTAATGTTTTTTCATCTTTTCACTTTCAGTCTGTATATGTCTTTAGTTCTGAGATGAATCTTTTGTAGGCAACATATAGATAGGACTTTTTCTTTTTTTAAATATATTCTGCTACCCTATGTCTTTTGATTAGAGTGCTTAGGCCATTTACTATTTTTTTTTAAGACTTTATTTATTTATTTATTTGAGAGAGAGAGAGAATGCAGGGGGAGGAGCAGAGAGAGACGAGCAGACTCTGCACTAAGAGCAGAGTCTGATGTTGGGCATGATCATACCACCCTGAGATCATGACCTGAGCTGAAATCAAGAGTCAGATGCTTAACCAGCTGAGCTACCCTCACACCCCAGGCCATTTACATTTAAAATATAGGTATATACTTATTACCATTTTGTTATTTGTTTTCTTGTTGTTTTTGTTGTTCTTCTTTGTTCCTTTCTTCTTCTGCTCTCTCTGTGATTGAGGGGTTACTATGGTGTTAATTTTGGCTTTCTTTGTCTTTATTGTTAGAGTATCTATCATAGGGTTTGTGGTTACCATGAGGTTCATGTATAACACCCCAACATCATGTATAACATCCCAGGTAAATAGTGGTGTATATTAATTTGATGGTCATTGAAGTTCAAACACAGAAAAAAAAAACCCAGAAAATTTTTTTCTCTTTTCCCCCCCTTTCCCCTTCCTTCTTCCTTCCTCCCTCCTTTCTTTCTTTCTACTCCCTTTTCCATGTTTGGTATATGTTGTCATATTTTACATCTTATTATTTGTGATTTTCTTATGTCCAATTATGGCCATTTCTTCTTCACAGAAAGAAGCTGCTTTAACATTTCTTGTAAGGCTGGTGCAGTGGTAATAAACTTCTTCTTTTTTTTTTTTTTTTTTTTAAAGATTTTATTTATTTATTTGACAGAGAGAGAGATCACAAGTAGGCAGAGAGGCAGGCAGAGAGAGAGGAGGAAGCAGGCTCCCTGCAGAGCAGAGAGCCTGATGCAGGGCTCGATCCCAGGACCCTGAGATCATGACCTGAGCCAAAGGCAGCAGCTTAATCCACTGAGCCACCCAGGCACCCCGGTAATAAACTTCTTTATATTTCATTTGTTTGGGAAACTATTTCTCCTTCCAATCTGAATAATAATGTTGCTGTGTTGAAAATCTTGGTTGTAGATTTTTGCTGCCAGTACTTTATATCATGCTACTCCTTTCTGGCCTGCAGTCTCTGCTGAAAAATCAGCTGAGGACTTTAAACATTTTCCCTTGTAGGTAACTTTTTGCTTCTCTCTTGTTGCTTTTTAAATTTTCTCTTTATCTTTAACCTTTGACATTTTAATTATTATGTGCTATGGTATGGACCTCCTTGGGTTCATCTTGTTTGAAACACTCTGTGCTTCATGAACCTGGATGTCTATTTACTTCCCCAGGTTAGGAAAGTTTTCACCTGTTATTCCTTCAAATACTTTTTTTACTCCTTTGTCTCTCTTCTTCTTCTGAAACTCCTATAATGTGAATGTTTGTTTGTTGTCCAAGAGATTCCTTAACCTATCCTCATTTTAAAAATTCTTTTCTCTTTTGGCTGTTTAGCTTGGGTGCTTTCCATTACTCTGTCCTACAGATTATTAATACACTCTTCTGCATCAGCTAATCTGCCCTCAATTCCCTCTGTTTTTTTTTTTTTTAAATTTCAGTTATTGTATTCTTAGACTCTGAGAATTCTCTTCTATTTCCTATCTCTAGTAATTCTATCTATATTTTCTATCTCACCAAGTTCTTACACTCTTCTCTCCAGCCTGGCGAGTATCTTATGATCATTACTTTGAATTATCAGGTATATTGCTTTCCTCCATTTCATTTAGTTATTTTTCTGAGATTTTGTTTTGTTCTTTCTTTTGGAACATATTCCTGTTTCCCCATTTTGCTTGACTTTCTGTTTCTGTTTCTACGGATCATGCATAACAGCTACTTCTTCTAAACTTGAAGGAATGGTCATCCCCTATGTAGACTGTGTGCTTGGTGACTTTTGTTGGTTGGCTGGAGCTGTGGCTGGCATGGGTTGGGGTTCCTGGGGCTTCCACATAGCAGTTGTCCTGTCAAAATATCTGGCTACATTTTACTTGTGAACTGGCTAATGCATTTAACAAGTTTGACTGTTGGATTTTCTTGTGGGAGCCATTCATCTTTCTTTGGTACTGGTTACTTGTAATGGATCAGTTGATTTTCTGGGTAATTTGACTCAGTTATTAGGTGGCTTTTAAGATGGCAACACCACAAAAGGCCACACAGCCATAAATTTAAAATGCTTTATCATGTCTTATTTAGGAAAGAAAATTCTCGTCTCTACTAAAATACTTAGAGGCCTCTCATGGGAGCAGCTTTATAACTGAACTTTCACAGGAATAGAGTTTGGAAGAGAATCAGGGAACAGATGGTATATTTTTAGAGACTTTCTTACTTTTATAAATCTTATAAGTAAGACTACTTTTCTTTGCTAATGATCTTGCTACTACAAATTTCATTACCTGGTCCTGGATCATTCTTGATTCATGGTGCCAAAATATTACAACACTATGTGACAATGTCTTGAGTGTATTTTGGCCAAAAATGGATCATAGAGTACCCTTTGTGATTGGTATTGGATTTGTATACAAAGACCTCCTCTGCTACTTACAAACTGTACAGGAACTTTTTTGTTGTTAAAGTGATACCTGCATCCAGGGTAGTTCCTGATCTTACACAGAGCCCATTTTGGCCTATTGGTTTCCCTCATAGAACAAGATACTACGAGATAACTTAAATCAAGAAGGAAAAAATTGGGGCTTTGACTGGAAAATTGAAACCCTATCTACCAGAGGGGAATTCTGGATTGCTTTCTTCACTTTTAGTCTCTTTCCTTAACTTTATTTCCTTATTATAAAAATGATAACAAGTCCAGAAAGTAGGGACACCTTACATACTATGGTGCAGAAGGGAGATAGACAATTCTACCAAGGCAATTCATCCAAGAAGTTCATGAAATTCAAAGGCATTAGTTCAGAACACAGCATTTTAGATTTAATGTTGACCTCTTGAAGGGTATCTTGTGTAGATTTTGGGGATGAATGTTGTATTTATATTACTGCAGACCCCTTTGGGATCTTTAATATTATTAAAAATTTCTAGGGAATAAATAAATGAAGCATAAACTAGGTAATTTAGCTGATACCATATACCTGGTTCTGCAGATTCT